>NC_142678.1:4602169-4889669 GCF_964200805.1 Pocillopora damicornis
CTAACCTAGCTCCGTGTGGCCAACCAGATGGTTACAAATTCAACAACCGTGCTCCTGTTTTTATTTACTGGATACATAGGCTCTATCTAAACAAACGCACATATCCACCTAGCGGTGTAGTTCATGTTGTGAATATTGAAACACTGCAAGAAGAAAATTACTGAACCGATGATAAACAACTTACTCAGGTTAGGTATGCAAAATCATATCACTTCTAAACCGGTATCGCTGAAATACTCATGCAGAGGAAACCTGAATTTTCGCATGATATGTACGTTTAGAGTAAGAACGAGCATTAATGAAACGATTTTGTTTTTTTTTTTCCGGAGAAATAACAGGGAGAGTGCGATGATTTTGCGAAAAAAATTGCTGAGAAAGGAGGAATAAGATGAAAACGCATGTATCGTTGATAGAGGTTTTATCCGTTTAAACAAACATCCCGACATATTAAAGACAAATTCTTAGCTTTAGCAATTCTTTACGGTGGCCAAGTTGACATCATCAACTTAGTTGATAAAACCAAATTTTCTTGTAAAACCACCGCCCATCAAGGTAGCACTTCAGTTTCCCTAGAAACTTACCCCTTTGATACTTAGCTTATAGTGTGCAACTTGTTAGACTATGTGTAAATTGAAAACTGCACAGATTTAGTAAAAGCCAATTGCTGACGCTTTTTCTTCAGACGCTGCAAGGCAAGAAAAATAAGGATTACACTAAAGTAAGATATAAATCATCTCAGTTCCTTACTGATTTTGGTGAGAATGAACTCGTGGATAAGAAAACATCACTGATTATTCATGTTTGAAAGGGGATGGATCGTGGAAATAGCTTTTCGCTATTGTTGGGTCTCTCGCAGAAATGATGGATTACTATGAATAAATCATGACATATCTAGAAGTGAGGTATTGCTAAAAGTACAAAAAGGGCTAATTTTGTCGCGCCGGCGACCATAATCAAAGTTACAACCAAGAAAGCTCACCGATGTTGCATGCCAAAAAAAACTTCGAAAGTCTTTCTTAAGAATTAAGGGTAACTTACGCGCAAAAAAATTTCGACATTTGCCTCGTAAACCTTTCTCATTTCCTTTAAAATTCTTTATAAACAACCGTCAATTAGTTTGAGGTACCGTTGCAATTAAAATTGGTTGACGACTTAATGATGAAAAGTTCAGATGAATTTCGATCACATTTGGGAGAAACTGAGAACACTTATGCGGGTATCAGCGGCCATCCCGAGGGGTCGACCCCCGGGCAACCCAAGGGCAACCCAAGGGCAACCCACGGGCTTAGCAGGGGATTTGTAGCAAAGGCATACCCCGGGGCCATACCCACGGGATTTGCACGTAATCTGCTGTCGCAACGTTCAGCGGTTTTCGCCACAGGACAAGCAAGCTCGCTCGCTCGCTCGCTCGATGTTCTTCTAGCCCTCGAGGTAAGTCATACCATTATCATTCAAATCACAGGCGGCCCAAGCTCCGGCTGTGAGATGATCATCTTACGCAATAACGGTCATGGCGGAATTATAAGAGTTTGTATGGGCATATTTACGACCGCCCTCAGGAATAAAAAAATACGTCAAATTCTCAAAAAAATACGAAATGAATGAATGCCATTCGAAATGAACAACTCGCTCAAATGGGCTCTTTTCATCAAAGTAAGCGGTCAGATAACAAGCAATACGCTGTGGAAGCGAGGTGAGGTATTTTTTTTTTGAGAATTTGATGTATTTTTTTATTCCTTAGAGCGCTCGTAAATATTCCTATACAAACTCTAATAATTCCGCCATGACCGTTATTGCGTAAGATGATCATCTCACAGCTGGAGCTTAGGCCGCCTGTGTTCAAATTAGATATAAATAATGAGCCATCCATTGTCGGAATACAGAACAAAGGAACGAGGATAGAATTTGTATAAAAGCTATTAAGGACTGACACTTCAAAAACGTTTATCTTCTTACAAATTTTGCGAATTTCGAGAATGTAAACTCGTCAGCTTCAATAAGTTTATAACTAGTTGCTCGATTATTTAACAGGATTTGAATGTGTTTTTTCCCTGTAGATCCATGATCACTCGTACCTTTGCATCGTGGAACAGGCAACACCGACTATATGTTGCCCAGGTTGCTCCAGGGGTGGGGGTATTTGTCCCAATTTTTTGCCCTACCCGAGGGGCTTTAGCATGTATTTGTCACGGCAGCTGTGACAAATGCCCCTGGGTGCCCGGGGGTCGACCCCTCAGGATGGCCGCTGATACCCGCATTAATCGATGTCGATTTTAATGGCTATGCACAACCTGATTCAATGGAGGAAAAATGGACTGATATGATAACTGATAGCTTTCATTGAAATCCTTTTTTAAGCAAAACTTCAGAAGATATGTGTCATAAACTCGGGCTTTGTGTTTCATCAGGGTTTCTAAACACAAGGAAACTGATGAAAGCGGTCGAGTGCTTTTATTGTATTCGAGTGTTTAGAAACCCAGATGAAACGCGAAGCTCGAGTTTATGAAATGGCTTCTCAAAAGGGTCTAATTAATTAGCAATAAACACAAAAGCAAAACAAAGATCACATGCTTGTATTTAGTTTTTGCTTCTCTTGTTTAAATTAAACTGTTAAAACATGAACAGATTTGCAAGTCAGTGTTACGACAGATGTTTTTTTGTGATTTTGGCAACTGCGGCTGTTTAATTAAAGGCAGTCTTACTTTGAAGTAACCTCCTCTGTCGTGAATTTGCCGAAAGTGGAAGAAGCTGCTACGCCAGGATAAGTCTTGCCAGTTTTGATCACCGGAAGTAGCCAAAAGGAAGTTTCTGAGCTCGAACTTTCAAAGTCCAAAAGTACAGTACAAAGAGAAGTGGGCTGTTGATGTTTTCCGAAATTGGCAAGCTACACGCGAAAAAAATCATACACTTTACGCCAGCCGGGGAGTGTGTTCAAAGTGTGCAAAGTCTTGAAGAAAGGTTGGAGGGCCTGCATAGCCTCTCCCTAAACTTCTGCCTTACAAATTTCTTGCGAACAATCGAACGAGCATTTGTTCAAGTATTGCACTCCTTTACTAATTGATTTCCAAACACACGTGTTTGGATATCCTAACACGTATTTTTGTATATATAAAATATTTATATGAGCCTAAACACAATCCTTATTGCTATTTCGAACAGAATTTACTTATTCATTTGCCGTTCGCCGCTGTCGTATAAAACGCTATTTTCAACGTCGCTTTTAATTGTATTACATCGTCAATATATGTTGTATATATATCATGTTGTTTATTAAGCTGCTACTCAGTGGAGATGAAAGACTCGAGCAAATAGAATTTGAGAGACAACCGAAATAAATCTATGTTCTCAAAGCCTAAGAGTAAAAAAAGTTAGAACAATTTACATACTCGCTGCGGGAAAAACTGCACAGCGTTTTTTTTTCTTTCCGGGAAAACTAAAACATTTCGGTCACACGGGAAATCACTTTTCTTCTGAGATGCGAAGAAAATTGCTCATATTTAACTATTCCCGAAAAATACGGACCATAACCATATGCAGTTTTTACTAAAGAATAAAATTCCGAGACTGCATCCTGGCATGAGTAATGCGGCGAGATTTCTCTTTCCGTCACTGTGGTTCAACAGCTTCTTGCTTAGAATTCGGTATACCAAGCTGTAGTGTTGCTCTTTTGAAACCGTTCGCGCTCAAAGGGCGATTCATAATTATTTGAACAAGTGATTTATTAATGATAAATTACTTGAACTGCTAATCAAATATCACAGCATTAACAATAGCAAAGCAACGCGGAAAAGGCGCATTGACAGGCCTTAGAAACCAGGCAAGGTAACGATTTAATTAAGGCCTTGTGCAACTGTATTTCTCCCTTATTCCAAGCTTTTACCGATCTACGGTATCTTTAGAAAATAGAAAGAAAATAGAAAATTATTTACGTTCCAGAACGATGCCATAGATCTCCGAAAGCATGGAATAAAAAATGAAATACAATAGTTTATTATTATCCTATTTAATGATAAATACGACAGAAGATCAAAATTGAAGAATAAAATTTGGCACTCTGGTCATTACAGACATATTGCGTTGCTTGAAAGGACACACAAACAAGTTAAAATAAGTAGAACCCGCGAAACCGGTCATATGAAAAGGGGAAAGTTTGCACAACACGTCACACAAACATCAAACTGGGTTTGTCCAGTTGATTTTGTCGCTCAAAACCGTTGTGGTCTATAACAGCGTAACACCGTTAATGATGGCAACAAATTTGCAGAAAGGCGGGCTAGTTCATCGGGTTCCGTGTGCTAAATCTCGGGAGAAACTGCAAGAATTCTATCAGAGTATATGCGTGTTGTTTTGTAAATATTAATTCCGTGACGTAATTTAACTCGTTTGTGTGTCCTTTTAAGCAACGCGATATGTCTGTAATGACCAGAGTACCAAATTTTATTCTTTAATCTTCTCCACATTGTGCGTAATTCATAATCTGATATTTCAACGTAAATTATCGAGAAGCCGCCTTCCGATCCACTTTGTTTAATTAGTAAGTCACGCAAGCGTGTAAGCGTTACGACTGATCACGTTTACGCAACGTTTTAGGAAAAGTCGGCATCTATTCTCCATTCAGTTGTTATGAAAACCTAAAATCCTCAACGTAGAAGACAAACGAACGAAGTTTGAACGGTCAAAAGGAGATCTTGGTCAATCTTAGAATTAAGCAAACGCATGGATTTACAATGTTTTTAAGATGTTCCTAGATGGAAACTAGAGATATATCCGCGGGTTTGAGACAATCCGTAACCCCCATTGGTGTATAAACTATGCACTGATGTGCTTTTTCAGCCAGATTAACGCCTGCATTTTGAGAATTCTTTGCTACAAATTAGTGAATTTTTGTTGTGCAAATTAAGGTCGAAGAGAAGGGTCTTCTCTGATCACGCTGGTATGAAAATATTTCAGCTGAAGTTTTCATCTTTTGTCTGTGAACTATCTGAATATATCTTGTAACTTGTGTCAAGATAGAATTCCGTGAGCTATATCATTGCAGTCGCTGCGCGCTGGAAAAAATCTGTGAAATTTACACTTTCGATCGCTGTTCACAGGGCTGGCCTAAAATCATTTTTGGTTTGTGGCGACGCAAAAAGAGAGAATTGGAGAACAACTAAACTATTTTTGAAACATGTGTCCTAAACCCTTTTCATAGTCAAAAAAGAAAACTTTTTTTCCGACGTGAAGTCGAGAGGACCGCTCTTGGCGAGAGCGGCACTTAAATTAGTTTAACAGACTAGAAAATTAGGTTAAAAAATATGGAGTTCATAATTTTAACACGACATTAACTTTCCGGCACGACTTTAACTTTCCCGCACGACTTCAACATTTCCGCACGTCTTTAATTTTTGGGCACGATTTCAATTTTCCGGCGCTACTTTTTAGGGCACGACTCTTTCATGCCAAAACCTTTAACTTTTTCCACCAGAAGATTCACCACGAGAATCAACTCTGCAAGTCATGTTCACCGCCGGCCGATCGCAATGTAAATACTCTAACACTGTTTGGTAAGAGCTATGAATAAATTTGCAATCGGGCAAAACTAAATTGGATAAGGTTCCTCCATCAAATTATACTCAGTGTGCTTGTCTTGCACTCAATTTCTAGAATATATATCAGTTAACAACTGAGGATAAAATGTTTCCGTTGACTTGAGTTAGACTGGTTCTCTGTATCGCGAATGTACTGAGAAGACGTAAATTCAGACATGGGCAACTCACTCGTCAACATCTGCATGATTGGCTCATTTTCTTATTTACACCTGTTCCTACTGACTAGAATAATCGCTTTATTATAAGCGTACCAAACTTTCCTTTCAAGCATCGTTTGTATGATATTTCGTAACTAATTCTATTTGCAAGCTTTTTGTCAATGTTCTTTTCAACGATAACACAACATTCCTCAATTAAGATAAAGAAAATAGTCATTTCGTTGCAATTCTGCAACATTCATTATAGCGAGTCGTACTGTATACGCAAGAATTAAATACGAACAAACCAATGCAATCGAACCATTGAAATCATTTCAATAAATCCTTGCTTCTTCTGATGCGAATCAACATTGGTACGAAACGTCATAACGATAGTGGAGACTATTACGTCCAGTCACAAAAATAACTCACTCTGATTTTCTAATTTAGTGACATTAAACAGTTTCTGAACAAGAGCGAAGTAACTGCTCTAACTACAAAGTCGTTCTTAAAGCCTATGACAAGTAAATATGTTTCTATTCTCAACTATTGGAACTCTCAGCTTTTTTTCAAATGCAAATCAACAGCAATGAACCACTCGCCCTCCGAGGCAGTCTAAGTCTCTTGCAGCTCATGTACAACCATTCCGCACACAACTCGGTATGGTTCATACACGAAGGAGACTGTTTCCTCAGGGTTTCTAAACACGAGGAAACTGATGAAAGAGGCCGAGTGCTTTTATTGTATTCGAGTGTTTAGAAACCCTGATGGAACACGAAGCCCGAGTTTATGAAATGGCTTCTCCAAAGGGTCTAATTCATTAGCATTAAACACAAAAGCAAAACAAAGATCATGCTTGTATTTAGTTTTTCCTTTCTTTTGTTTCCTTACACTGTTGAAACATGAACAGATCTGCTGGTCAGTATGATGGAAGATGTTTCTGTGATTTTCACTAGTGCAGCTTTTCAATGAGAGGCAGTCGCACTTTGCATTGCCCTCCTCTGTTACAATTTTGAATAGTGGCAGAAGCTACGCCGAAACAAGTCTTGCCAGTTTCGACAACCAAAAGAAGCCAAAAAGAAGTTTCTTTGCTCGAACTTTCGAAGTCCAAAAGTACAGTACAAAGAGAAGTGGGCTGTTGATGTTTTCAGAAATTGGCAAGCTGCACGTGAAAAAAATCATACACTCTACTCCAGCCGGGAAGCGTGTTCAAAGTGTGAAAAGACTTGAAAAAAAGGTTCGAGGACCTGCATAGCCTCTCCCTAAACTTCTGCCTTAGAAAGTTCGTCCGAACAATCGAACGAGCATTTGTTCAAGTATCGCATTCCTTTGTTAATTGATTTCTAAACGCACGTGTTTGGATATCCACGCATTTTCGGTTACTTAAAACACAAGCCATGTTGCTATTTTAATTTTGAGCAGCATTTACTTATTCATTTGCCGTTCACCGTTGTCCTATAAAACGCCATTCTCAACGTCCCCGTAAATTATGTTACATTGTCAATACACGAAACTTGCTGATTAAAAAAAGAAAAACAAAAAAAAAGCAAACAAACAAACAGAAATTAGTAGTTATGAATAAGAGTGATAAATCATCGCACTAATCTATTGATTTTATGGAGACCACTCATGTACGCAAAAACCAGGCTGAATATATATCTATCGCTAAATATCTTTTTGCAAGATGTAGAACACGTATAGAAAGAAAAATATTTAAGACGGACTTTTCTAAAGTCTACAGAGTCCCCTTGTCCCTTTTAGATTCCTGAGAACATGCACACATAGGAAAGACGCACAGAAAGGGAAGGGATGGGGGCTCACTTAAAAGTCAATTTACTTTGTAAAAACAAAAATGCGGAATGTAAGCGGTGGACACTAGGTGAACTGAAACGATTTGTTTTGATCGATAACAAAGTAAAGACGCCAAAAAAAAAAACCAAAGCTGATTTGAATTGTCTTTCATTCCGTCTGTTTGATTTTTATTTGCTTTTTATTTCTTTAACTAGTTTGGGATCAAAAATGCGGAATGAAAGCGATGGACGCTAGGTGAACTGAAACGATTTGTTTTGATCGATAACAAAGTAAAGACGCGAGCGCTTGTGTGTGCATGTACGAGTGTCAATTGGAGTAAATGGATTTTTCACTGATCACCACTTTTTTCGAGGTTTGGTGGCTCCTAAAGGAGCCGTTTTGAAGTTTGATGTTGTCACTGGTGCTTCTTCTCGGCCTTCTTGGGTAGCAGCACGGCCTGTATGTTGGGAAGAACACCGCCCTGGGCGATCGTTACACCAGCTAGAAGTTTGTTCAATTCCTCGTCGTTTCGGACGGCCAACTGCAGGTGTCTGGGAATGATTCTGGTCTTCTTGTTGTCACGAGCGGCGTTTCCGGCCAACTCTAGAATTTCAGCACTTAGATACTCGAGCACAGCGGCCAAGTACACGGGAGCACCCGCCCCGACACGCTCTGCATAGTTTCCTTAGCGAAGGAGTCGGTGGATGCGGCCGACTGGAAACTGAAGACCTGCTCGGCTGGACCTGCTCTTCTGCTCTTTGCCTTGGTGCCCGGCGCTTTTCCTTTCCCTCGGCCGGTCATTTTAGTTTTCTCTCTCGCAAACTAGCTCGTGCTAGGACACACACTGAAATCCAACGATTTTGTTGTCCAAATTGTGACGCGTTCCGAGTCGTGACGCCGTACTTATCTCGCGGCTCGCGCGCGCTAACGGATCGAAACCCTCCAATCAAAATAATTCCGCCCTCTGTTGCCTCTCAGTCTTTTGTTCCTTTCACAGCTGTCTCTGAGCCAATCGCTTCAAAGAGAATTTTCGTTGGCATACTAATTGATCCTCAACAATGGACCTTAAATAGGGAGTAAATTCTCCTGTCTAGTCACACACCTCAGTCTATTTTTGAGAGAACGGTGATAGATTTTTCTAGACATGGCACCAAAAGTTCCCGCGGCCGGAAAAGGCGTGAAGAGAGCCGGCAAGGCTAAATCAGCCCCGACGGACCCTGGCAAGAAAAAGAAGAGAATCAAGAGAAAGGAGAGCTATGCGATCTACATCTACAAAGTGTTGAAACAGGTGCACCCCGACACCGGTATCTCCAGCAAAGTCATGGGTATCATGAACTCGTTTGTCAACGATGTCTTTGAACGCATCGCGACCGAATCCTCGCGGCTCGCGCACTACAACAAGAAATCCACCATCAGCTCTCGCGAAATCCAGACCCCCATTAGGTTACTGTTACCGGGCGAACTCGCAAAACATGCAGTAAGCGAGGGTACAAAAGCAGTCACCAAATATACAAGCAGCAAGTGAACTGCCCGACCTCACAAACAAACGGCTCCTTTAGGAGCCACCACATGTCATGAAAGTAAATGTCCAACATTGTTGTTGTTGTTGTTGTTGTTGTTTTTCTTTCTTTCTTTCTTTCTTTCTTTCTATTTCGAGTCTCTGATTTTTATTCAGTCAAACTCAGTTTCAGTGAACATGTTTTGCTGGTGCGAATGAGTTATTAATCTAGTACAAAAGGCAGGTGCATGGGGGCGTATCCGTTGGTAATAACTAACTCGGTTTTGCCAAGTAAGGAACATGAAAAGGCAACGACATTGAATTAAAAGTCGGAACCAATTATACGAACGACTGAAAACGCAATTGGAGACCTTTATGTTTGTCTGGTACAAACAAACACACGCTGTTACCGAACGGTAATAACGTGTGCGGGTAGAGAATCACGGAAACCTCAGAGAACTGATAAACGGCTCCTTTAGGAGCCACCACCTCATGCGAAAGTCGTGATCAGCCACAGTGATGGTCAAACCCTGTGTTTGAACAACGAGTCAAAGGGCGATATTTTTCTGCTCTCAACGTTTCTCCTAATCCTTGTGTTAGCGTTAATGCAGTGTAACTCAAGTCGCTTGTCGTGGTGTGCCAAATAGTCTCTCGTTCCAACAGGGAACTGGGATGGCAGAAAATAGGAAGTAGTAAATTGAAGTTTCAAAAGCCATGCAAAGCTGGGTTCAGCGAACGTTCTACTCAAATTCTATTACGTTTCCACGCAATGGAACCACGCGTGATCGCACCGTTCTCCAAGTACGTTAGTTCCGATCGTTAACACATTTCATTAACACACACATTTCGAGTCGCTTGTCTTGCTATGCAAAATTAGCCCCACCTAGGAAGCAGAAAAGTACCTCGTTCCTTATTGGAACGGGGATGGCAAGGAATAGAAAAGATTAAAGCGGGTTTGCAACAACCACGCAAACTTGTGATCAGCGATCGTACCATTCAAACTCAAATGCGTTTCTCTGTCTTGATAGGTAGGAAAGGAGTTTATGCAATTCGCAAATTCCACAGCAGCATCCTATTATTCAGTGAACTGCTACAAACTGGAGATGAAAGGCTCGAGCAAATAAAATTTGGGAGACACCAGAAATAAATCTATATTCTCAAAGGCTAAGAGTGATAAAAGTTAAAAAGTGAAAAAAAATTAAACTAATTCACCTTCACAATCGCAGCCTATTATCTCTGTGTTACTTCCAACTCTGAAAAGTCAATCGCCATTCCCAAGCCCCCCCCCCCGCTTTAATTTAAACAAATGATATGAAAAATAATATGAAATTTAATGCGTGAAGAAAGGCGAAGAAAAAGATAAACGATTTTTGCCCTTGTTATCTCTCTCAAGTAATGAGGAGTTTCCATTAACCAATCATATTCAGTACACGATTCGATGTAAAGTTGTGAGATATGACATGTCCATCGTTAGATTTATTTACCTCAGGAGGTAGAAAAAACATTCGTAGCAAAAACTAATTTATACAACGTGAAAACAAAGCGCTTAGACGCTCGAAATACCGAGCTATAGAAACCGTCAGAGAAGGTAGCGCTTTAAACGGATCAGTTGAGATGGAATACCTTGGTCATTTGCGAAATTCAGTTTACACCGGTCCATTCTGGCGTGAGTAATGCGGCGAGATTTCTCTCTCAATCACTGAGATTCAATTTATTGCTTCTCGCTTAGAATTTAGTATACTAAGCTACAGTGCTGTTCTTTTGAAACCCCTCGCGCTCAATGGGCGATTCGTGATTATTTGAACGAATGATTTCCTAACGATAAATTACTTAAACTTTTGGTCAAACATCATAGCATTATCAAGAGCGTAGCTACGCCGAAAAGGAATATTGAAAAATGTCGTCTCAAAGATGAAATCCGAAATGCGAACAGAAACCTCTTGGATGGACCAGGCTGGCACAAACTTCCGCAGATTACAAAGTTTTAGTATTCAACGTCCAGAAAACTGGTAGAAGGAAAAGGTGGGTTGCAGATTTCACCAGATAAGAGTGCAAATCTAGATTTTTTTTTTTAATGAGCCAATTCTATCTACAAGATTCTCCCAATGAGAGAGGTCAGTTATGAACATTAAACGGGATTAAACTCAGAAAAAATGCTCCGCCCAGATGAACTACTGTGTCAGCACTAAAAGGTCAACAGACATCAGTGAAGAATTACCTCGGCTAGATGCGCCTCGTTTTTTAAGCGTTTATATATTGTCACAGTACCTGTTTTATGCCCTAATTTCAGTATGACCACATTTTTTCTAGTCACGAAAAAAGGCGACTCCAATATTTTGAAGTTCGTGATGTACAGGAAAATATACATTGTAAATTTTGATGTACCACTGTCCTGCCGAAAACGACTACATTTATAAAAAAATGTATCAGACATTTATCCTAAATTTCATTTTCTTTTTCAGACAGCGAGCTCTGGGGAAAGTACCATGGCATAAACCGCCATAACATGAACCGCCATAGCTTTCAGTCCGTGATAACTGTCAATATTCAACTTGTATACCAACTGAAAGTAACGGAAAGATAAAGCGTATTAACGGTCGCGCATAAGAATCACCGTTTACTTAAGCAATAAACCACACTTACTATCGGTTCACCTGCGCAAGAAACTGCGTAGGAGATGTTAAGAGAATACGAGTAACGCTGTTAAGCCACAGGCCGGAGACAAATAGGAGGTCGTTCAACAAATTGACCAACGGTGAGTACGTTATCTTTCTTGATAAAACCATCCCTACTTTTGTTTCTCGTTGAGTGCACAGCTTGTATTAGGCTATGTGATAATGGAGATTTCAATGACCCATTGCCACACATAGTTAACTTCCCTCTTTTTCTCTCTCGGGGAATATAAAAAAAGAAATGAAAAAGGGGATAACATCTAATGATCGAAATAACAATAAGGATCAAATGCACCAATGACAGCGCACTAAAACACATCAATAAGAACAAATAAAAGTGCTATACAAGAACAGCGACGAGTATATATTGCACTTTAAGTAGAGAGAGGAGAATAAAGTAAAGCTGTTCGACTTGTAGTTGTCGTTGTTAAGGAACTCATCCTATAAAATCAAACAAAAGAATTTGCATTGCTGTTGTCGATTTACTCCAACTGAACAATTATCCATATACATTATAAATAGACTGTAAATAAACACCTCCAAGTTATAATAATTTCTAATTTTTTGGAAGTTCCACTCAGCTTCGTGTTCTATAATGGTATTCAGATTTCCAGTTTACTTTACGGCTAGTGCATGAGTCTCTTTGTCGCTAAACCACTCAAATCAGTCTCTAAACCATAGATTTAAAAAAAAATGTATATATATATATATATATATATATATATATATATATATATATATATAACTGCATATATATATATATATATATATATATATATACATATACAATTTAGAATGGTTCATCCTACCATAGTATTCCGGAGTCATACGAATAAATAAAGCATGATAACACAAGAGCATACAAAAAAGTACAATATATCACATATCTGTAGTTATTTAGACTATACCTTTGTTAAAGGCATATAATCAATGTAATCATGTTGGCCTATCAAATTTTTAGTTACTTGGCACTGTAATTCGAAGGACATGGGAATCGTCAAGTTGTTAGAGACCAAGTCCACGAGTTAGAAAGTAAAACGCTTTAAGTCTTTTAAATTCATTGAACTTTTCTTTTCCTAGCTACCTTCCACCTCATGCTCTTCAGAAGGTGTTGTAATTTCCCGTTTATTTGACTTCTATTCCATGCGTTTATTTGCCGTGAACTGTAAGAAAATGCTCCAAAAAACGTCAATATTGTAAAGGTCAATAGAAATCTGTCAGGAGAAAAAACAGAAGATGTCTCCTAGCGATGCACGAACTCCAGAAAATTTACGTCGCTTTCCAGGGTTCACGAGATGCCACCAGTTTTAATTGGAACGCCCCACTGACAGCGCAAGTAAAGAGGGACTCGCATGTAGTGTAATTCATAGCAGACAGGGCTTGAAGCACATTAACTTGACAAATCTCAGTTGCTATGAAAAATTGATTTTATCACCCAAATGACCGATGCCTTTTGTATTCCCCTAGTGGGTACGGGATGATGTCTTGTTCCCAATGCTTTCAATCTTGGATATTCTGCTCTTCTCCATTCCTATATTCAGCAAATTCTAGCAAATTTTCCGCCATTTATAACTGTTCCGTCAGCTTCTAGGTGTTGTGTGTTCTTTGAGAAAAATATATCGCTATGCAAGCTGCATATGGCCAGGCGCTTTGCCTGAGAAAAAGCAAATCGAGCTTTTCAGTAAATTCATATTGTGTTTTGCTACCTTCAAAAATGTTCAAAATTTCATTTTATTCTTATCCACCTGATAATGGCGAAAATAATGATAATGATAACGATAATGATAAGGATTTTATATAGAGCTAAAATTATAAGCAATATAATCAACCTAATGTATAAGCAAGCTAATACATCAAGACAGGACTTCAGAAGCCATGTAGGAATAGGATCCAGCCGACAAGAGGCATTGGAGGACTTTTGAATAATCTTAGACACTTCTTCGATGGATAGCGCGGAAAAACTCTCCAGATTCTCCTTAAGAGTAACAGGAACGAGTCGAGGTTCTTGAACTTGAAACTTGTCAAGATTTTCCTTTATGATTTAATTTTTTTTTAGGAAAAAGGTACCAAATTCGTTAGCTAGCTTTGTGGGGTCAGTGTGCTCTGGAAGAGCCGCCTCAAGTGGTTCCCTACATAAAGAATTAACCACACGAAATGACTTGCGAGAGTCACCCGCACACTGATCAATTAGGTTTGAGTAATAATTCACACGTGCAGATTTAAGAAATGCAGAGTACTGATTACGAACTTTATGATAATTATTCCAGTCACCAGGCAGGTCAGTTTTCACGGCTCTCTTTTCAAGGCGACGACGTTGACGCTTGAGTTGTTTAATGTCATCATTAAACCATAGGACCTTTGGACGATTAATCATAATCCTTTTTTTAAGCGGGGCAAACTTATCCAGTATGTCAGTAAGGGTCTTGTTAAAGCAGTCGGAGAGTGCATCAATGTTGTCCCAGTGTACGCTTGCACAAAGCGTAGAAGCGGCAATATCATAATAAGATAATACAATGAGACTTTCAAGTCAAACTGCATCATATGTCTAGTACATGCATTCAGTGTATGATACGATCGCATCACAGGAAACACGACTTCTTTCTAACCTTGCCAATTCTTAATTTTCAAGTTCAAAAGGAAAAATAGAAGCGGGGCCGATCGACTGTCCCGCACCCAATGCACAGTTCAAGTCCAAATAAATTAAATTTAAATTTTCCTTGCGGCGCTATCACTAGAGCGTTCAACCTTCGATCGACAGACTAAACTACAGGAAGCGTTTCCTGGATTTCAACTAAATTATAATTTTTTTCTCATTGCATTCGGGTAAGTACTCTTCTTGAAAGTTTCGAATTAACCTTTCAATCTACTGGTACTGCATTTGTTTATTAGCTGTTTAACTACTGCGCATGCAGTGCTTTCAGTAAGACCCGGCACCCGCTTCTGGGAATCGCTGGGTATACTTCACCGGACTTTGACGCGTCCAAGTCGAATGAGAAATAAATAGCACAGAAAATTATAGTCAATTTAATGTTGGAGTAGTCTTTGATTGTTAGATTTGCTCTTTCTCTGGAAGTTTCCTGTTTCTGTATGTTCTGCAATTTCGAATGTTTTACGTAAATTCATCATGCGTGAAGTAGGAGTACACATTGTCGCTTACTTAGAATAATCTTCAAGTAACTTTGTGCTAACCTAAGACTTCAAATAATTTTTGGACAAATAAAACATCAGCAGTTCTTGTCGACTTCTGGTGAGAAAACAAACTTGAAACCAAAAATTGTAAAAATATCGCGCCATAACGCGTCACGTAAATCAAAGTCGGAACTTTTTTGCACAGATGTTAAGTTTTTATGAAACGCTTAACTGAGGACCACACAGACAGAAACAAAAACAGCCATCGAACACTTTGGCGTCTAACGTACTGTTTATTTACGAAACAAGAAACCTGCAGTTGCCGTAAAAAGGGAAGAAGATTGTGTTCTTACAGTTACTGGTTAGCCAAAAAGCACTGTTACTTAGAGGCAATGTCAAAGAGAAGGGGGGCAAGTTTCTAAAAACTACTATAGAGCTGCTTCAATGGAGCGTATAACAAAATGATTTCCCTTTAATCAACTTTGTTGATAATTCTAATTGGCCACCGTAAAGAGATTCAAAGACCTACAACTCGAGCGTTAGCCCCTCCCCTCCCCTCCCCTCCTATTCAGGTCTCACTTTTTCCTATCCTCTACAACCAGATTCACTTTGTACTACACCTTAATTTATCCTTATATCGTCCATTGTAACTGTGCCTGGTCGTCCACATACGTATCTAACTTAAATAGAATTTATTATTTGCCATGCGAGCTGTGCGGGCTATCACCAACTCAGACTATCAAGACTATTCCGCTCCTTTATTCTCCAAACTAGAAATTTTATATATTTTCAAAGTCAATACGTTTGAAATTGCCAAATTCACGTTTTACTATAGAAATAACTTACTGCCTCCATTGCTTTTCAATCTTTTCGTAACGAATAGCCAAATTCACAACTCTGGTACCAGAACAGCCAGTAATTATCGAACACATTTGTGCCGTACAAATCTCAAGCAATTTTCAGTTCTCTGCCAAGGTCCAAAAATTTGGAAATCTCTTCCTGTTTCCGTCACTCCTTCGTCAAACCTTCTTAGTTTTAGGACAAAAATGCAAGAGTTTTTACTTAAATAATCACTGAATTGGCCTAGCCGCACATTCGCAGCACTTTTTCTTTACTTTATTTATTAATGTAAGTGAGGTGCCTCTCCCATAAGACCGGTGGCTTCCTGGGTCTCCTCGCCTTCTAGCTATAACCGCGGTGAATAAATTTTTTGTATTGTGTAAATATGGCAAATAAAAGATGATGATGATGATGATGATGATATAAAGCCACAAGCCGGAGACAAAATTACACAAATGGGGAGGTCTTTGTACAAACAGAGCATCAGTAACTACGTTATGTTTCTATATAAAACGATCCCTTCTTTTGTTTCTCGTTTAGCGCCCAAAAAATCGAGATTGTTAAAATACGGTGCTTGTCAATAAACAGACTGACGTGAATCAAAATCCTTACGTGAACATGGAAACGCTTAACCGAGGACTACAAAGACAGAAACAAACATATAGCCATTGAACACTTACGCGTCTAACTGTTTATTGAAAAAAAATTAAATTGCAATTGCTGTGAAAACCAGAACATAAGCAGATGACTTAGAAGAAATCGACGGCTCGACGAATGTTTACGATCTGATAAGAAACACAAATCGTGGGAACAGTTAGAATTCATTGGCTGACTGATTTATTCAATTACCTTATGTAAACATTATTAGTGGACTGCATCAGTAATAATACAAACTTCTGTAGACGAGAATAGCAGATTAGTCCTAAAGTTAAGTTAAGTGAAAGAAAAGAAAAACTTGGATCACAAAAAATGTGTTCTGCGCCACGAGGCAGGACCGGAGACTGAGAGGCTTATTTCCAATTGCAAGCAGAAGAAAACTCTGTAAACATTGGGCAACTGTGAGTCAAAAAGTGATGTATGGAGGGAAAACAATAGAATCCGCCTTGACCAGAAGAATGAAGGTTTGGATCGTAGCATCAAAATTTGAAAACGTTTCCGAGCATGTGCATGAGGAAATTTGATACACACATGATATTACCTTGTATTATTTTTGTACCCAGCTTGCCGAAAGTGTTTGGTATTACTGTATACGGGTTTGGATGGTTACCATCATTCTGGATCTTTCTGTGACTTTTTGGAAGCTTTCAAACAAACTTACATAGTAAAACCTAAAACAACTCGCGATCTTAAAGAGTTCTTTTGGGCTAATTTTACCCATTTCCGGCAAAAAGCGAAAAAGATTTTGAGTTTCCGAGAACATACTGACTTAAATTTCGGTAACCAGTAACTCTATGTCCTTTCAGAGGACCTTTATGTGAAACTCAGGCAGCAGGTTTCCATGTCAGCGAATGGAAGATTTTGATCAGAAATAAAACGAACAGATATGCAATTGTAATACAAAGAAGACTATTATTAATTTGACTGATTGTTTGCCGAAGTTTAACACCGAAAACTTTCTTGGAAGCCAGTTTATTCTCATTAGGACCAATGGGCCAACCAGAAATAAATGGTCTTTCACATTGTCCTCCGACGGGTGCTTTACCAAGGTAGCCCCGTACTCCATATCTCCGTTGAAAGCAGTGTAATACTTAGAGGCAATATTTATTAACTGAACTAAGTGTTAAAATAAAGAGGGGCAAGTTTCCAAAAACTAATGTGGTGCTTCGTCGGTGGAAGATATAAAGATACATATATATATATATATATATATATATACATTTTCCTTTTAATCAAATAAGTTGATATTTCGAATTGGTCACCGTAAAGAGTTTCAAAGGCTGATAGCTTAAGCGTCAGCCCCTCCTCACACGTTTCCGGTAAACCCTCAAAAGAAACATGAATATTTGCATATTAAATTAGGTTAAAACCGCGCATACACTCAAAAGAATAATCAATCAAAAAAATGGCTAAGGGAATGTTAGTTTTCATCGTCGATTTTACACCTCTTATAAGCCACGATTTACCCTTCTCACTTTCATTCTAGATATTATCTTACAAAACTAATTGAATTAATGTATTCAGTTTGAAAAACGCATTTACATACATTCAATACATAAATAAAAGTTAACAGAAACAAATACAAGGATTATTCATCGCAGAAATGTCTAATTAAGCAGCGCTGTTGCCCCTGTTGCTGTTCTTTATGAAGTCGCTTGCTCACGAATTTTCTTTATCTTCTCAAATTATAGTCTAAAGTGCAAGCGAAATGCGAGTCTCTAATACCAAAGCAAGAGAAAACAAAACAGTTGCTGTTAACAGGCTAGTATCTGTTACTTGTTCCTTTATGCATTCTTGTTTGTTTTCTCCCTTTTATACTTCGCGTACAGTGTGCAACTTGTAAGACTATGTGGAATTAACTTGAGAACTTTAACTTTTTCAGAGGAATCGGAGGAAGGCAAGCAAACTGAGAATTACTACGAAGTAAGATATAAATAATCTCAGTCCCCTTTTGATTTTGATGAATATAGCCGTGGATGAGAAAGCCTCACTGATTACTTACGTTTAAAAGAGGAAGGATTGTGGAAACAGCTTTTGGCTCTGGTCGTGTTTCTCAAAGAAATGAAGGTTTACTCTCAATAAATCATGACATGTCTTGAAGTGAAGTGTTGCTGAATATTCAAAGAACCCCTTTATTTTGTCGCACCGGCGACGAGAATCAAACAAACAACTAAGAATGCTTACCGATACAGTACAACAAAACGTCCAATTGAAGATTTTTCAATCAAAAGCTTTCACTCGGAAAAACTCTAAAAATCTCAAGTAAGAATTAAGGGTAACTTCCGCGCAAAAACTTGTCAACACTTGCCCTGCAAACCTTTCTTATTTCGCTTCAAAAACCTATATAAATAACCGTCAATAAGTTTGAGGTACCATTCCAATTAAATTGGTTGAAGACTTAGCAATGAAAAATTGAGATAAACTTCGATCACATTTGGGAGAAACTAAGCAAACTAGATCGATGTCAATTTTAATGGCTACGCAGAGTCTGATTTGGTGGAGAAAAAATGGACTGATATGATGACTGATTGCTTTCATCAACATCCTTTATGAGGCAAAACTTATGCTTCATACACGAAGGCGACTGTTTCATCAGGGTTTCTAAACACGAGGAAACTGATGAAAGAATGAGGCAGCGGCCGAGTGCTTTTATTGTATTGGAGTGTTTAGAAACCCTGATGAAACATGACGCCCGAGTTTATAGAATGGCTTCTCAAAAGGATCTAATCTATTAGTAATAAACACAAAAGCAAAACAAAGATCAGGCGTGTATTTATTTTTGCTTTCTTTTGTTTCATTAAACAGGCAGTGCGATGAAATATGTTTTTGTGTTTTTTACAAGTGCGGCTTTTTAATGACAGGTAGTGGCACTTTGCATTGACCTCCTCTGTTGCGATTTTGAAAAGTGGAATAAGCAGCTATGCCGGGATAGGTCTTGCCAGTTTCGACCACCAAACAAAGCCAAAAAGAAGTTTCTTTAAGTTTCTTTGCTCGAACTTTCGAAGACCAAAAGTCAGTACGGTACAAAGAGAAGTGAGCTGTTCATGTTTTCCGAAATTGGCAAGCTGCACGCGAAAAAAATCATATCCTTTTACTCCGGCCGGGGAGTGTGTTAGAAGCGTGCAAAGTCTTGAAGAAAGGTTGGAGGACCTGCATAGCCTCTCCCTAAAATTCTATCTTACAAAGTTCGTCCGAACAATCGAACGAGCATTTGTTCAAGTGTCGCATTCCTTTGCTAACTGATTTTCAAACACACGTGTTTGGATATCCTAACACGTATTTTTGGATATATAAAATATTTATATGAGCTTAAACACAATCGCTATTGCTATTTTTGAGCAGCATTTACTTATTCATTTGCCGCTCGCCGATGTCGTATAAAACGTCGTCTTCAACGTCGCTGTAAATTATGTTACATCGCCAATTAATGAAACTTGCTGATACAAAAAAAAAAAATAAATAAAAAAGCAGAAATAAGTGATTATGAGTAAGAGTGATAAATCATCGCACTAATCTATTGATTTTACGGAGACCACTCGTGCACAAAAAACCAAGCTGAATATATATCTAGAGCTAGATATCTATTTGCAAGACGAAGAACACGCATGAAGACACAGGCAATGAAGATCTACTTTCATAGTCCTGAAGGCATATCACACAGAGGAAAAATGCATATATAGTGAAGAGATGAGGAGTGGCTCACTTGAAATTCACTTTATTGAGTTAAAAAGGTACGAGGTAAAAAAAGAGGTGTTCTCAAAGCCTAAGAGTGAAAAAAGTTAAAATAATTTACACAATCGCTGCCGGAAAAAATGTAAACTGCAAAGGGTTTTTTTTTCGAGAAAACTAAAACATTGCGGTCACACGGAAAATCTTTTTTTTCCCTGAGATGCGAAGGTCATTACTTGTATTTAACTATCGTATTTCGATATTCCCGAAAAATACAGGCCATGACCATATGTATTTTTTAGTAAAGTATAAAATTCCGAGACTGCATTGTGGCATGATTAATGCGGCGAGATTTCTCTTTCAGTCACAGGGGTTCAATTTACAGCTTTTTGCTTAGAATTCGGTATACCAAGTTGCAGTGCTGCTCTTTTGAAACCATTCGCGCTCAAAGGGCGATTCGTAATTATTTAAACAAGTGATTTGTTAATGATAAGTTACTTGAACTTTTAGTTAAATATCACAGAATTAACAAAAGCATAGTTACGCTGAAAAGGCTCATTGGAAAAATGCGGTCTCGAAGATGAAATCTGAGATAAGGACAGAAACCTTTAAGATTGACCAGTCTGCAACTGAGGCTGGCACACACAGGATACAAAGTTTTCGTATTCATCGTCTAGAAAACTGGTGGGAAGAAAACGTGGTTTAAAGTACTATAGATGAATACTGCCGAAAAAATTATATGTATTGCATTTAAAGTAGAGAGAAAAGAGTAAAGTATATTTGTTATTCTCGTTCTTAAGAAGCTCATCCTATTATACCAAATAAAATAATTTCTATTGTTGTTATGGATTTGCTCCAATTTAGTCATTATCCATAAACACTATAAATATACTGTAAATAAACACCTTTGGCTGATTTTTTTTAAAATTTGCTCTCAGCTTCGTGCTCTTTGATTGTATTCGAAGAGCACGAAGTAAACTGGATGATATTTCCAGTTTACTTTACAGAGATGCACACCTTGCAGCCGGTGAACGATCCAGCTTTAATTTAAGCGTTGAACAGCGCTTCCAACGTGTTTTGTTTATTGTCATGGTTGTAAATCTATAATACGATGCTTAAATCAGTTTTAGTCAATAGAATGTGCTATGATAAAATAAAGAAAATGAAACAAAAATACATAAATATTCAATGTGTGTATTGTTTAATATGTTATCTACTGCGCTAGCTAATTAAGGCCACAATTTTCAATTAATTATTACTAATCGCATAACGTGATGACGTCATAAACGGAATTCACTGTATTACGACTTGCTAGTCAGAAGAACTGTGAGACACCACTGGATTTTGAACGCGACTACTCCAAGCGATGATTCAATAAAGGAGCTGTTTAAAACAGTGGACTGAGTTAATCTTCGACTGGCAAAATAATGTGTACTCCAAAGAGTGGATATTGAGACACTGTCAAAATAAAAGCTACTAAGATTCATTACCATAGGTAACTAATAAATTACCTTGATGCTTTTTCCGCAGCGCTAGAATGAAAACAAAATGTATAATTACGATAAAGTTTGCAAAATCATCTCAGTCCCATAATGAAACAATGTAGAGAACCTACAGATCTGGTGGCTGAAGGGCGCATAATGTTTCCCAAGCATTGACCCCTGCGAGGTGTTGTTATAATGGAACACTTATTCACCAAGAAAACGAAAGTATTCTCCTAATTCCAATGGTGTATTCTACACGAAATAAAATTCAACGGAAAAAAAAAGGGTTATTTATTGGCAGAAATATCTGATAAAGCAGCCTCTTATCTTCGCTGCAAAAACAAAAATAAAAGTTTTCAAGGTAAATGGGAAACCCGGGACCAATCTTAGTTCACATGGTCACACCGCGAAACAGTGATTTATATATACATTGACAAGCCTTGGAAACCAGGCAAGGTAACGATTCAATTAGGGCCTTCTGCAACTGTATTTCACCCTTATTCCAAGTTTTCGCCGATCTACGTTATGGTTGGGAAATGGAAAGAAAATAGAAAAATATTTACGTTCCTGAACGATACCATAGATCTGCGAAAGCATGGAATTAAAAAAGAAATACAATAGCTTAAGGCCAATTGTACATTTATACTAAGAGACTTAGATCAGTTTAACACAATAAAAAAATTAGTTAAAAAATATGGAGTTCACAACTTTAACACGACTTTAATTTTCCGGCACGACTTCAACTTTCCGGCACGACTAAACATTCCGAATATGGACACCCCTGGTCAAAATCCGCCAGCGGATGTAGACCCCCTTCGCAGATTTGGACCCCTTACCAAACTTTCCTTTTAAGCATCGTTTGTGTCATATTTGGTAACTAATTCTATTTGGAAGCTTTTTGTCGATGTTCTTTTCAGTGGCAACACAATATTCCTCAATAAAGATAAAGAAAAACAGCCATTTTGTTCCATTTCTGCCGCATTTATCATAGCGAGTCGTACTGTATATGTAGGAATTAAATACGAACAAACCACAGCATTCGAACTATTGAAATTGCTTTAATAAATCCTTGCTTCTTCTGATGCGAATCAACATTGGTACAAAACGTCATAACAATAGTGGAGACTGTTGCGTCTAGTCACGAGAATAACTCAGTCTGATTTTGTAATTTTATTTCCAATTTTAACGATTATTAACTGTTGAGAGATCCGAAATAACACTTTAACAAATATGAAGTCGTTTAGAGTCTGGCGGTCAGCAGACAGTGCAGAGCCACTCGCCCTCCGTGGCATTCTTAAGTACGTATACCTTGCAGTCCAAGTCCAACCATTCCTCGCTAGACGAACTGTCGTAAACCTGCAAATGTTCGTTGATCGACGTTGAACAAACCCAGTGATTTTTCCAAGTGTGGTGAATTTGGACAGATTCTTCAGAAACAACAGAAAACGATGTTTCGCAGAGCAGCGTATCTTGCCCGCCACCAATGTTCGGAAATTGCTTCTTTAAAATGTTTTGTGATTCATTGATAAAATTGTCGTCAAGGCTACCGTTGCTTAGGATGGTATTACGATCTTTTTCAAGGACATTAACTTTAACAGACTTGGTAAGTTTTGTCGAAGTGTTTTTGTCTTCCTTGTCGGCATCAGATTTCAAAGGCATCTCTACCTAAGTGTTAGTGTTTGGGTGTGACTGTACCGAATAATAATAGATCTTTAGTCTTGAGCTGTCAAATGATGTTTTCAGCTTAATACCGTCTTCGTTTCGGAGATTGTAGAGACCCTTTGGTAACACCTCGCTGATGGTATAAGGACCTGACCACGCCCGCTCCAGTTTGCTTCCTTTTCTTGCCTGGTTCCGTAAGTTTCTCAGCAACACATTGTCGCCCTCCTTGAATCTTAGTGGCTAGTGCTTTGCATCTTACGACCATCCTATGACCAAAACCTCTTTATATATCACTGACTCAGACTCTAGAGTACAATAAATTTTGGAAAAAATCGATAACGTTATTCTTGCGTGATTAGTGATGGAGTTAACAATTCATAAACCAAATTACAAACTTGGTCAAGGGAGTCTGCTGACTTTTAAGTCGGACAATTTGCAGGCTCGGATATACTTTTTTTGTATTTTCATGCCTGAAGAGACCTTGTTACCATACACATTATGTTTCCCAATTCGGGCCTCTAGAGAATTATTGCTTTCAAATTCTTGAATATCTTCATGAGTATATGAATATGGATAAAATAATTTTTATCCCCAAGAGAACATAACTGGGACAATTATGTTCTCTTGATCTTGAAATGCATGCAAAAAATCCGACAAACGGACAAGGTATTGCATGTGTCTGCATCAAATTATATACTCAGTTACTTACATTTAACAGGTGTAAATGCAAAGAAGCTGCTGACCAGCACATCATCACAAATCATCGGCTCAGATTGCAAATCACAAACAGACATTTAAAATCTGGAGCATGTTATGAACGAGCTCACTGACGCAAATTTTTTGGGCTCCAAAATTAAAAGCCACATGTTACTAAAAAAGGTTCCTACTGATGAGGTCGTACTGTTGTTCGAAAGATGCAACAGGTCTTTTTAGCGCATACTTGTTACACTATTACGTTTCATATGAGGCCGGAAACAGTCACACGAGTGAGATATAATGAACATTAAAAGTGGTTGTTTATGTTGAAGGCTGTAAATGATGTCCTGGTCCCCAAAAACTTACGCAAAAATTTGTGCCGTTGCTTTCTCTGAGACGTGAGTACAACTAATCGCGTGAGCCGTTTCTTAACGGATATGCTAATTGATCAGTCAAAGAATTAAAAAAAAAATTAAGGAAACAGGAATTGCTCGATGCACTGATCTTCTTAATGATCAGACATTAGATAAAGTAGCATGAACTGACTCTGAAAAGGACTTTTCTTCTTCTGAATCGGCACTATGAAAATGACATGCGCGTAAAGAGCATAACTTTCCAGTTTCAAAAAAGCTGGCAGTAGCACAAGGATTTGCCCAGCAAATTTTAGGAGTAAGTCGAGCTAAAATACAAATTATTCTAAACATAGACAAAAGTAATCATCGTCGAAATGCTAAGTTTCTTAATAAAGCGAAACTGACACCTATCAGAGCCAGAGACGTTCATGTCAGGCACCAAACAGATTTGATGGATATGAGCAGGAAAGGATCCGTGAAGATGAATAGACAGTTGTGTAGATACGTTCTCTTAGTGATTGATGTTTTCAGCCGTTTCCTTTGGCTTCATCCTTTGGAATGTAATTAGCTGAGCTGGAATGTAATTCTATGGAGTATGGATCGCCTGAAATAATCCAGTGCGACCAAGGAGGGGAGTTCAAGAAAGCCTTGAAATTACTTTGCGATCTTTAAATGTAAAATTGATTTACAGTCGCCCACGCCATAACCAATCACAAGGCAAGGTAGAACGTTATCATAGGGCACTAAGATCAAAGATGGAATATGACCTTCAAAAGATAGGTCAATACGGTGTAAAGTGGGAGAAACAGCTCCCTCTTTATCAAAGAATTATAAATAACGATCCCAAGGAAGTGATAGCTTACAAAATATCATTCGAAATATACTTTGCACGAAATTGTAACGCCTTCAGAAAGAGCAGATTACGAGACGAAACCCTTCTAGTGCTGGGAGGGTTCGCCCAACAAAGAATGACCGTTACCGGTGTTCGCAGCAAGCTTTGAAATTCCGAAACCTAGCTAAAAAAGCCACGAGCAGATGTGACAAGCGGATGCAGCGAACACAACTTCGCTTAAATCCTCCCTTGGTTTACAGCAGCGGAGAAAAAGTCCACATACGTATGAGAGGGAAACCATCTAATAAACGGCAGGTGACGGAGGGTCGTGTGGAGAAACGAAATATCAAGCTGCACACCTATAAGGTTTCATACACCTCACTACTTTCAGGGAAGGAAGAAAGGAAATGGGTCTCTGTCAACGATATCACAAGCCTTACACTAGAGCGAGAAAACTAGAAAAAAAAAGCGCCAAGCTGTCTCAAAATAAAAATTTGACCACTAAAAAAGTATTACATGCCTATGGGAAGAGATGATCATGCAAAGGCTATTGAAGACCAGGGTTTTAAATTCCTTTACAATCCTCCTGAAGGTGGCAATTGCCAATTTGCTGCACTATTGCACTAGGCAAACAGAATGCGCATTTTAAGATCTCCTGAAACCACGAGTAAAGAAATAGTAGAGTACTTAAAAAGTAATCCGTTCGCTAGCGATGGCTTCCCTCTCCCTCTCGAACAAACGAGACGGAGTCTGAATTAGAAAATGAAGTCGATAATAGCATAACAAATGATGGTAATAAGCTGATGGAAGCTGAGTTTGTTTCAGAAGCAGAAATCGACTTATTTGCGACGAGAGGGGATGACGAATGTCACATTGGAAATCTTCCCAATGAAGTTCTAGAAAAACTCTTAGAAATAATGTAAGCGTCATCGGCCTTCCTATTTGCTGGCAATGCTTGCCACATACCAAACATTACGTAAAGTTAATACATGATTCAGGGCACTGGTGCAACGTCTGAAACGATTTCTGCCAGAGCTTCATATTTCTGGTGGGTTGAAGTGTTGTTGAATCGGCCCTCGATGCCTTTTTAAAAAGTTTGGTCCTTTATAATAATAATAATAATAATAGTAATGATAATAATTGATATTTAAACAGGGTGACCCCTTCAGTCACAAGACTGGTATCAACGGGGGCCCTGTATAACATAAAATAGAGTAACACATATCACATAAGAACAACTGATATAAAAAATAGCAATTTACGATTTGATTTAGAATGTTCTAAAAATAGCCTAAGAATAAAAAGCGGAGATAGCCGGGAAACGTTCCTTAGGTGGTAAAGTCTTAATGTTCATTGGAAGACTATTGAATTTCATTGCACAATGATAATAAAAAGACTTTTTAGCGACATCTGGATGAAATTTAGGAAGAATAATGTCAGCGATTGACGATCTGGTACATCTATGTTGCTTGTCGCTCTGGCTGCGTAACATGAAATAGTCTTGAAAGTATGAAGGAACTTCTCCAACCAAGCACTTATTAACTAACAGTGCACAATGTTTTTCCATAGTTCTTGTAAGAGGCGGACAGCGTAGGTTCTCAAGTACTGATTCCGTGGCTATGTCAAGTTTAAAACCGTATACGATTCTCGCAGCTCGTCGTTGCAGGCGTTCAAGAGTCTTTCTGTCAGTGCTTCCCAAAGGGCAGAAGCACGTATCACAATAGCTTAATATCGGTATCAAAGTGGATAAATAGATCTTATTTGCTGCTTCCTTGGTTAAACAACCTCGTAATTGTGGCAGGAGGCCAAGTCTGCTGGCAACTTTTGACCATACACAATTTATGTGATCCTTGAAAGATAAATACTCATCTATAATAATAATAATAATAATACAAACATATTTATGCAGGATTGCTGCTTCAGTTTTAAGAAAAAAAACTGTTATCAATGCAGGTCCTGTAAAAAATTAAAAAATAAAAATAAAAATAAAAAGGTTTAAAATATAGATAAAAATCAAATTACAATATTACAAAATAGTTTCACTAAACGAAAGATCGAACAGTTATAAATTCTAAGAATTATTAAAAATTATTAAAATTTTTTGCACCTTTGTAAAAAAAAGCGCGCTTGGTGCATTCTTAATTATTTTTTTCTAAAATAAGGTCATTATTATTTATAGTTTTGTGGCGGTGAATGTCACGGTTTCTTACATTGACATAATTAAAAAGGTATCTGGGAACTCTATTTGCAATGCACTCATCAACAAATCTTAAAATGTGTGTCCGTCTTCTATAATAGAGAGGTTCCAAGCCCAGTTTAGTCATAATTTGATCAGTTGATAGTTTTGAGGCAGCTTTGAAGTAGACGATCCTCGCTGCTCGTCTTTGTAGTCGTTCAATCTTGTCACTGTTTCCTTGTCCACATTCATGCCACACAGCATCACAATAATCTAGAACCGGGAGGACCATGGCTTTATAGAGTCTATTTGCAGCTTCTAGATCTAGTAAGACTCCAAGATACTTGAACGACTTTACTTGGTTAACTTCCTTCCCTTCCATGCAGAGCGGACTATGAGATTCAGATCTAATTAGCCTCTGACGAGTTCCAAGTACAACGTACTCAGTTTTCTTTAGGTTGAGGAAGAGACCATTCGCTATAAGCCAGTTTGAGGCAACATTGAGATCAAGACTTAAGTTCAGCTGTAGTTGGTCAATGCTTGAAGCATCAGAAAAAATAACAGTGTCGTCGGCATACAACATAACACTAGACAGACCAACGGCTAAAGGAAGGTCGTTTATGTAAAGAATAAACAGTAGAGGCCCTAACACGGAACCTTGAGGTACTCCGCTACTAATGTTAGCGGCAGACGGAAGGTGATTTTCAATGGACTCGCTCTGAGTCCTGTCAGTGAGATAGCTCTCAAACCACGAGAGAGGCTGGTCTTGAATTCCATATCTAAACAACTTGTTTAAAAGACCATCATGAGAAACAGTAACGAAGATTTTTTTCAGGTCGATAAACACTGCCCCCGTCAATAGCCCTTTGTCCATATGTCCATGAATTTTATCTGTAAGGAAGGTAATTGCCAACTGACTTGAATGATTTGCGCGAAAACCCGATTGATATGGCGAGAGGAGGGAGTTTTCTGGTAGGTAGCTATGTAGCAGATGGAAGACAGCTTTCTCCAGAATTTTAGACAGGATCGGTAAAATTGATATAGGTCTGTAATTGTCCAGATCATCTTTGTTTCCAGATTTAAACAAGGGTACAACCTTTGCTTGCTTCCATCCAGACGGTACCGTACCAGATTTAATGGAGAGATGTACCAAATGTGTAACACAGTCAGCTTTCGCAACTGCGCTGTCCTTTAAAAGTCGAGCTGGTAGACCGTCTAGACCAGTGACTTTCTTGAGTTTTAGGCATTTAAGTTGCTCAAGCACAAACGGCTTACCCACTGCTGTGAACGCAAAGTGTTTCTTTTTAAACAACTCCTCAGTTGTAGATTTAAAAACTGGTCTTGCATACCTGCACGATTCAAATAACTTGTTCACAACAGATGTAAAGAAGGAGTTGAACAATTCTGAAATGCTTTGTTTATCAGTAATAATCTTGTCATCAGCCTTGATACTCGTCGGAATAGATTTCAGTTTCGCGTCCGGCAATATTTTCTTTAGAGATCTCCAGAAAGATTCAGAATCGCCGCTATTCTCTTCGAGCAATGATCTACTATAGCTTTCTTTAGCACGTTTAAAAGCCTTGCACTGACTTTATTCCAGAGTAGTCGATATGCAGCCAAATCGGTGTCTAATTTGGATCTACGGAATTTCTTGAGACTGGCATCCCGAGCTCTCATCATCTGTTTGATTTCCAGCGTAAGCCATTAAGATCCTCTTCGGATGGTTTGTTGCTTGCAACGCCAACTTATAGAAGTAGGGTTACATTGGGAGACAGATCATTCCAGGTCGCAGCTCCGGCACTCTCCGCGTGAGATTCGTTCAATTACAGATCTAGGGATTTTTAAGTGCCATTTGCAAACGCACCTTTTTAAGGAAGCTTTTTATTAATTTTTATCACGAAAATTATTAGTATCTTAATATCTATTGTATATTTAATTTTATCATAGTATATTTTAAATGATTATTAATAAGATACCCTGAATTAAATTAGGGAAGCTTTTTTTTCATTTTTATCACGATAATTACTAGTACCTTAACATATGCTGTATATTTGAATGCTATCATAGTATATTTTAAATAATTATCAGTTAGATACCCTGTATTAAATTGCTATAGATAGAAATCATGTAATGCGTGCTTGATCATTTCATGGAAAGCGCGCAATATAAAAGTTAGATTATTATTATTATCATTATTATTATTATTATTATTATTATTATTATTATTATTACGACCTCTTACTTTTTTTTCGATTAGTGGAGCGTGTTTGTCACATTCAGCCGTAAAGTTGTACTTCCACAAAGACCAGGCTTCATCGACGTTAGTCGAACTCAACACAGTATCCCACGGGACTTTCTTCAAATCAATGCAGAAAATTGTTGGGGCGTATTTAGCATAATTCCTGCACTTTATCACACGAGGTTGTTCCTTGAGGTTGTCTATCTTTCGAAGTGAAATTAGCATATCATGATCGCTCAGACAGGATCCAGCAACTATGGCTCGAAAAATGTTTCGTGGATTTGTGGTGGCATACAAATCAATAAGTATAACGGTGGTTGACGTAGTCCGTGTTGGATCATTTATCAACTGTGTAAAACCAATGGATTTAAAAAGTCTTTCAACTTTTTGGTTTCGAGGCTTGGATCTTAGGCAAATAATCACAGTTGAAGTCCCTGTTGACAATAATTTCTTTTCCGTCAGCCGCAGCATAGTCCAAGCTGTTGTAAAAGCGATCCATATAATCTAGGTCAGGCTGGCTAACTGACTCTGATGGTGGCTGATAGAATGTTCCAAACAGTAAGCCTCTAGATTTGGGCAGAAAGATCTCAATCCAAACAGATTCATCAATCTCGAGGTCCGATTGGCGCACAGCATTAATTTGACTCACTGACGAACACTGCTACACCGCCTCCTTTCTTTACCAATCTATCTCTTCTAAAAAGTGTAAAGCCAGGCAAAAACACTTTTGCATCCGAAATGTTATGATGTGAATTCGCGGACTTTGATCGAGTTTATTGATCGAGTTGAAAAAAATTATCTCCATGCCAGTCCAAAGTGGGCTAATGATTGGCTGAAAGTTTGAGCGCATGGAATTGACTGGTACGTAATCATTATGATTTTGTGGAAAAAATTTGACGACAACTGATGATAAACTGACATGGCACTGTTGATGTTATTATTCGTGTTAAAGTCGTTAGTAGTGATGCACCATTTTAGAACAGTTTGAGTGATTTCGCTAGCTGTCAATTGTTAATCCAAAAGAAAAGTGTTATCATCAGTAGTGTTACTGAAATTTTGTACATCAATTTTATTTAGAGTCAACTGGTTTTAATGAAGCATTTGAGTTCATTTTTAAGAATGGCTATCTTGATTTATTCAATTTTGAACCTGGGATATTGCATTTCTATCCCTCTGTGGCTTCACTCCAGCTCGGTAATCAGTTCATGTACCATATGACTATAAATGGAAAATGATGAGATTTCTTTTTTCATTTACATATTTATAAAAAAAAAAAAAAAGAATTCGCCCAATATTCAGCCATTTTGACCTCACGCCTGGTCAGTAGCACAGATTAATATATTTCATGCAGACCCATACAAATCTGGCATGGGAAGACAGTACAATAAATGCACCTCCGAGCCCGAAATTTGTCGAACGTATAGGTCAGTGGACTTCCTTTTCCTTGCAATTCGGTTCATGAAGTATTAACTTCAGCACTGGTTATACAAGAATACCGTCAAAATCTGTTGCACTAATTAAAGAGTCTTAACCAATGATATAAAAGGAGCTATTGGTTAGCGTTCTAATTGTCTTTACGTTTGTCAATTTGATGCCAAAAGCACATCAGTATAAGGTTTTGTAACTACTGCTTCTCAACCTTTGTCTTTAGCAAATAAAAAGACGCTGATTAATATCAGCGAGCCCGCAGTATGCCATCAATATTGGTCTTACGATTCTTGGTGCAACAGCTGTCACTTTAACATCTCAATGTGGATGTCCGCTATAACAACAATGCACTAGCGCAGTTAAACGACTGCATCGGAGGCTTATTACATTTAGGACTTTATTAGGACCAAATGTTATTACATTTATTACTTTATTACATTTAGGACAGTTTTTGCATTAAGGCCTTCAACACACATCCCGGTCATCCTAGTTGTTGTTCACGAAGTACACTAGGGCTCTCGTTAGCGTCTGATTCATTATTTCATCAAGACCATTGAACTGCGAGTGGTACACCGCACTGATCCTGTGGTCCGTGCCACACAACTTAAACAGTTCCTCGTTAACCATGTTGACGAATTCTCGGCCCTCGTGGGACATCACAATTTTCGCCACTCCGTATCTGGTGATCAGGTTGTACAGGAAATCCGTCACACCTAGAGAACCGATAAATATTTGTCTATTAGAGCAAGTCAAGTTTACGCCAAGCTTGAACTTGACTCAAGCAAGCATAAAAAAGCTATCAATATCTAGTAACTTTGTTACATTTTGCAAAAAAATAGTTTTGGCTTCGTCAAAATTGTTGCGAATTTTTGATATTTGTGACAGGCTATACCCAAGGAAAATAATGTAACTGAACTTTCATTAGAAGGACTATTTTGCGCACCTATTCAAAAACGAGCATGTTGAATTACTGTCCTTGATAGATTGACAATTAACGTGGTAAATAATTATATAATAGCATGTGCTAAATATCCTTAAATCTCAGTACTCTACAATTAATTTCGGATATTACATACCTTCAGCCGATTTCCCTATAAGAGGAGCTGCCTCTGGCCACTTGTTGTTGCGCATTCCAAGCACATGAACTTTTCTCCACAAAAACGATTAATTAGCGCCTCAAGCGACTTAGTGTCTTGTAAATATTTTATCACTTCATAGCGATAATTTGTCAAGGGTGAGAGGCAGTATTGATATATTAGTTTTCTGACCGGCTTTTGGTGCTTGCGGCTTTGTTTTCGTTAAAAAGAAACACCAGACCAAGCACTCTAATAAATATGATTTTTACGCTTTGAACGTCGTGAAAACCGTTTATTCAAAGTTTTCACCTAGTTTTTAACATAGCAATGACTTTCGGTACATATTTTGGCGAAAAGCACTCGATTCCAAGTTTCCCACATTCCTGAGCTTAGACCGTCTAGAAAGGAAAAATAAAAACACCTATGCACTCCGTCATGTCAGTAAGTACGTAATGACTTTATTCAACGGCACTGTTAGAAAGACTGCTATATATTCCGTGCTCGGCTTAAGAGCAAAAATAATCTATTTGACGCATGCTCGAGAAAAAGAAAAGAAAGGAGATAACTTCTATGTGGTTTAGCATCTATTTCAGGTTATTGTAAATCGACTCGACCGAACACTAACCAGACAAAAAAAAACCTAAAAGGACTGTTGGTTTAACTTATTTTTAATCACTAGGAGTATAACCAGTAACACAAACGCAAATGGATGAAAAGTTTAGTGCATTCTCGGCTTACGAGCAATAGAAAAGTCTCAATGTAACCGTAATGGGTAAAGCAAAAGAATTTCGTTGAGGAACAACAAGAACAGTGGATTCCCGATTTTTAATCACTAGGAATATAACCAGTAACACAAACGCGAATGGATGCAAAGTTTAGTGCATTCTCGGCTTACGAGCAATAGAAAAGTCTCAATGTAACCGTAGTGGGTAAAGCAAAAGAATTTCGTTGAGGATCAACACGAACAGTGGATTCCCGATTTTTCGAGCCTCCATAGGAAATGAAAATCAGTTGGAGTAGTTGGGTTCACCGGGGGAAGGGGAACAACTTTTGGTTCGAGTTATCAAGAGTTACGACAAATCGAGAACCCGAGCAATCTGGATTCCAATGGAGTGAAAATAATTAAAGTTTTCACGCGTTTCATACTTATGTTAGCATATCTATCATTTCATGTTTCACACCTTTTTCGAGAGAAGAACAAAAAATCAAACGCTAGCAAGTTTCACAGTTTGTTTTTATTCCAGAGGTTGGCGCTTTCGCTCAGGTCAACGAAAATCCTAAGTTGAGGCGGAATGCTGAGAACAAGACGACATCAATACGCATGTTTTGAATTAAAAACATACTTTAGTATTCACTGGAACGTAAAGCATTATCTATTTCTACCAGTACGTTAAGGTTGATACTTAACTCAGTTTTGACGTGAAGTTTTATATGAAATAATTCATATTTGTACTGCGGTTGTAGATGAAAGTGAAATGTGATCATCGCAGTAAATTTTCCAATTTAAGCAATTGGAAAGAAGAAGCCTGAAAAAAAAAAAAAATCAGGGCTTCAACGGGATAACTCACTTTTAACTCAGTTTTGTTGGGTTGTTGATTTGGACCGGGGTGTTCAAATCTAAAAGGGGATGGGGGTTCGAAATCTGCTATGACACCGGAATGTTAAAGTCGTGCCAGAATTTTTCAGTCGTGCTGGATAGTTGAAGTCGAGAACGAAATTAGTTCACTTTTAAGTCAGATTCTGCTAAAGTTAAGAAACGCGTTGAAATGTTGAAGTCGTGCCGGAAAGTTGAAGTAGTGCAGGAAAGTTGGAGTTGTGCAGGAAATTAGTTCACTCTTAAGTCAGATTCTGCTGAAGTTAAGAAACGACCTGATTGCGCCAATAATACGTTTTAATCAGCCTCAGAATTATTTCCTGTGACTGTCAGATTAACATTTGACCGTAAATAGCTGGTTGGATTCCACAGATGTTAAGCGTTAATGCCTAATAAGTTAAGTTCTGTCCATGGAGAGTATCACAGAGATGAACACCCTGCAGCCGGGGAACGATTCAGCTTTATTACTAAGCATTAAGCTACGTTATTATGAGTTTTCTTTTTGTTGTAGCCACGTTTGTAAACATATAATACGATGCTTATATCAGTTTGAGTCAATAGAATGTGTTATTATAAAATAAAGGATTTGAAACAATGTATTATCGAGTATATTTGCCATTATCAAACATACATATACAATGTGTAGTGCATATAGTGAATATTAAAACACTGTTAAAATAAAAGTTACAAAGATGCATTATCATAGATAATTAATAAATTACCTCTCCACCGCCTACTTTCCTCTGAAATGAAAACAAGATGATTAATTACGATAAGATTTCCTTAATCATCTCAGTCCCTAAATGAAATGATATAGACAACCTGGTGTCTAAAGGGTGCATAATTTTTTTTCCAAGCATTGACCCCCTAGCAGTTGCTATCACGAAAGACTAATTTATCTAAAAAACAAAAGTATTTTCCTAACTCAAAGAGCGTATTGTATACAAAAATAAAGGTTAACAGAAACAAATAGAAGGGTTATTTATCGCGGAAAAGTCTGGTAAAGCAGCGTTGTTCTCGTCGTTGCTTTTCTTTATGAGGTTGCTTGTTAACGAATTTTCTTTATCCTCTGAAATCACAGTCCAAAGGGCAAGCGAAATCCGAACCTCGAAAACCAAATCGAGAAAAAACAAAACAAATACAAAACAAAAAAAATTGCTATTAACAGGCTAATAGTTGTAACTTGTTTCTTTATCTTCAGTTTTCTCTTAGTAATTTTTTTTTTTGCTTTCTCCTTTCTATACTTCGCGTACAGTGTGCAACTTGTAAGACTAGCTATGTGGAAATTTAGAACTTCAAAGATTTATTAAGAGTGCCACCTACTTTTACTTTTTTTTCAGGTGCCACAAGGCAAGTGAAATGAGGATTACCACAAAGTAAGATATAAATCATTAGAATAATATTCTTAAGTAAGAATTAAAGTAAACTTCCACGCAAAAATTAAACTTCTCGACACTTGCCTCGCAAACCTTTCCTATTTCGCTTCAAAAACCTATATAGATAACCGTCAATAAGTTTAAGGTACGGTTCCAATTAAAATTGGCGATGAAAAGTTCAGACGAATTTCGATCACATTTGGGAAAAAAACTAACCAAACTAGATCGATGTCAATTTTAATGGCTATGCAGAGTCTGATTTAGTGGAGAAAAAGGAGACTGATATGATGACTGATTGCTTTCATCAACATCCTTTATAAAGAAACACTTATGCTTCATACACAAAGGCGACTGTTTCATCAGGGTTTCTAAACACGAGGAAACTGATGAAAGAACGAGGCAGCGGCCGAGTGCTTTTATTGTATTCCAGTGTTTAGAAATCCTTATGAAACACGAAGCCCGAGATTATGAGATGGCTTCTTCAAAGGGTCTAATTTATTAGCAATAAACACAAAAGCAAAAAAAAAAGACCATGCGTTGGATATCCAAACACGTATTTTTGGATCTATGAAATAACTATATGAGCCTAAACACAATTCCTATTGCTATTTTTAAGCAGTATTTACTTATTCATTTGCCATTCACCGTTGTCGTACAAAACGCCGTTATCAGCATCCCCGTAAATTATGTTACATTGTCAATATATGAAACTTGCTGATTAAAAAAATTTTGAAAATTTTAAAAAATAGAGGTAAATAATTATGAATAAAAGTGTCAACGTTCCCGTAAATTATGTTACATTGGCAATATGTGAAACTTGCTGCTTAAGAAAATTAAAAAATAAGAAAAACAGAAGTAAATAATTATGAATAAGAGTGATAAATAATCGCACTTATCGCAATAATCTACTGATTTTACGGAGACCACTCTTGCACAAAAAACTTGGCTGAATATAGATCCATCACTAAATATCCATTGCAAGATGTAGAATACGCATAAAAAGAGAGTCATTAAAGATCGACTTTTGTAAAGTCCACAGAGTCCCCTCGTCTCTTTCAAATTCCTGAACGCATATCACACATAGGAAAGATGTGCATAAAGAGAAGGGATGGGGGAGCTCACACGAATTTCACTTTACGTAGTGAAAAAGATACATGGTAAAAACAAAGAGGTAGCAGGATCATATTGTTTTTTGAGCTGCTATACACTGGAGATGAAAAGCTAGAGTAAAAAAATTTGGGAGAAAGCTGAGATAAATCTATGTTCTCAAAACCTAAGAGTGAAAAAAGTTAATTCACATTTACAATTGCAGCCTATCATGTTTGTGTTGCTTCCAACTCTCCGTGTTTTTTCTAGTCACGAAAAAAAGGCGACTCCAATACTTTGAAGTTCTTAATAAATTATGCACACGCTATAAAGGAGAATATTTATTGTAAATTTTGATGTACCACGGTCCACCCGAAAACGAGTACACTCATAAAAAAGTAACAGACTTTTATCCGAAATTTCATTTTCCCTTTAAGACAGCGAGCTCTGGGAAAGTACTATGCCATGAACCGCCATGGTTTCAATAGTTTTAAGTCCGTGATAACTGTCAATATTCAACCTGTATACCAACTAAAAGTAACGGAAAGATAAAGCGTATTAACGGTCGTGCATAAGAGTCACTGTTTACTTAAGCAATAAACCACACTTACTATCGGTTTACCGGCGCAAGAAACCGCTTAAGAGATGTTGGGAGAATATGAGGAACGCTGTTAAGCCACAAGCCGGAGACAAAAGTATACAAATGGGAGGTTGTTCAATAAATTGACCATTGGTAACTACATTATCTTTCTAGATAAAACTATGCCTACTTTTGTTTCTCGTTGAGTGCACAGCTTGTAAGGCTGTGTGATTATGGAGATTTCAATGACCCATTGCCACAGATAGTTAACTTCCCTCTTTTTCTCTCCCGGTGAAAATAAAACAAAACTGAAAGAGGGGATAACATCAAATAATCGAAATAACAATGAGGAACAAATGCACCAATGACAGCGCACCAAAACACACCAATACGAACAAATCAAAGCGCTATACATGAACAGCGACGAGTATCTATTGCACTTTAAGTAGAGAGAAGAGAATAAAATAAAGCTGTTAGACTTATAGATCTCGTTCTTAAGAAACTCATCCTATGAAATCAAACAAAAGAATTTGTATTGTTGTTATCGATTTACTCCAACTTAAAATTTTCCATAAACACTATAAATACACTGTAAATAAACACCCCCAAGTTATTATAATTTCTAATTTTTTTCAAGTTCCACTCAGCTTCGTGCTCTTTGATGGTATTCAGATTTCCAGTTTACTTTGCGGCTAGTGCACGAGTTTCTTCGCCGCTAAAACACTCAAATCAGTCTCTAAACTATACATTTAAAAAATGTATATATCCGGCCAAAATAATCAAAAGCTGTGACCATAACTTCCTCCAAAAGTTCTTACTTGCTGGAAAACCTGTGTTAATCACAGTTATCAGAATTATCTGAATCAATTGACATGGTCAACTCAATCCTCTCTCTGCTATAAATCCCAACCCTTAAGCCGGCCAAATATGAATGATAACATTATGAATGGTTTAGCTACAAATAGAGAAGGAATTGGCCATCCTTTATTGAAATGGCACCGAGTTATAGCAAACACATTGCTTGAATATAAAAAATTACCTCAAGTCACGAAACTATCAGACTTTGATAACTAGATCCTAACTTCTTCGCGAATGTCCTGATTGCGTTGGCTTCATTTTTAAGCTCAAGTTTGTTTTAAACTTTTCAATTTAGAATGGTTAATCCTACCATAGCATTCCTGAGTCATACGAATAAATAAAGCATAATAATACCAGAGTATGCAAAAAAGTACATGATATCAGATATCTGTGGTTATTTAGACTACACCTTCGTACAGGCTTATAATCAACGTAGTCATATTGGCCTGCCAAATCCTTACTTACTTACATTGGAATCGGCAAGTTGTTAGGAACCAAGTCCGCAAGTTAGAAAGTAAAAACGCTTTAAATTCGTTGAATATTTCTTTTCCCAGCAACCTTCCACCCCATGCTCTTCAGAAGGTGTTGTAATTTCCCGTTTACTAGACTTCTAGTCCATACGTTTATTTGCCGTGAACTGTAAGAAAATGCTCCAAAAACTTTAACAGGAAAGCGATCCAATCAGCTTAAATATTAAAAATGTCAATAGAAATATGTGAGGAAAAAAACAGAAGATGTCTCCTAGCGATGCACGAATTCCAAAAAGTTTACGTCGCTTGCCAGGGTTTACGACACGCCGCCGGTTTTTAGTGGAACGCCCCACTAACTGCGCAAGTAAAGAGGGACTCTCATGTAGTGCAATTCACAGCAGAGAGGACTTGCAACCAAGTTACTTGACAAATCTCAGTTACACAGCATATAATGAAGTCACGTTGCAGCTGCTACATAAAATTGGTTTTATCACCCGAATGACTGATGCCTTTCGCATTCTTTTCTATTGGGTGGGGGATGATGCCTAGTTCCAATTCTTTCTATCTTGGATATTCTGCTCTTCTCCATTTCTTTCATTCAGCAAATTCTAGCAAATTGTCTACCATTTACAAATGTTCCAGCAGCTTCTAGGTGTTGTGTGTCCTCCGAAAAACATATATGACCACGCAAGCTACATATGGCCAGGCGCTTTGCCCGAGAAAAAGCAAATCGTACTCTCTGAGCTTTTCAGTAAATTCATGTTGAAAATGATCAGTGTTAGACTTCTTGCCGTTTCCTTTCCACCGTTTATGTTTTAAAATGGCAAAACTATCACTATTCGTATGCAAAATCATTGATCGTTCTTCTAAAGACGTCTTTAGTAGGCATTTTGGGTAGGTGAGTGAAATCGAAGGTGTTTTGATGTTTGTCGCTGATGCAGACACCAGGTTTAAACTATAAACTCTTGCATTCAGTGCAATGCAATGCAACAACGAGGATCAGTTCTGGTCATTGCGCACTAAGAATAACAAATTTGGCGAAAAAATATCATTAACTTTCACAAAAAAGGAAAAGGCCAAACAAACTTTGATATGAAATGAGAGTTCTTCAAGAACTGCATACCCGGAATAATGCTTCTCTAAGAAATGAATAAACTACAGGAAGCGGAAAGTATACTCATTTCCTGAATTTCAACTGAATTTGAACTTATTAACTAACGAATTAATCTTTCAGTCCACTGCTACTGCATTTGTTTATAAGTTGTTTGAATACTGCGGTGCTTTCAGTAAGACCCGGTACCCGCTTCTGTTAATCGAATGAGAAATAGATTACACAGAAAATAATGGTTCATTCAGTATTGGAGTAGTTACCTCCTTTATTTTTCAAATTCCGAGTTCTTTGATTGTTTGATTTATTGAAAGCACTGTAATACTTAGAGGCAATATTTATTTACTGAACTAGCGTTAAAGTACATGGGGGCAAGTTTCCAAAAACTATTGTGCTGCTGGGTCGGTGGAGGATAAAAAAAAAAAATGTTTTCCTTTTAATCAACTAAGTTGATATTTCGAATTGGCCACCGTAAAGAGTTTCAGAGGCTGAGAACTCGAGCATTATCCCTTCCTCACACGTTTCCGGTAAACCCTCAAAGGAAACAAAAATGGCATATCAAATTAGGTAAAATCCGCGCATACACTCATAAAAAAAATAATCAATCAAACAAATGGCTATAGGCAAGTTAGTTTTCACGGTCGTCTTTACACCTCTTACAAGCTACGCTTTACCCTTCTCACTTTTATTAAATATATTATTTTACAAAAAAATTTGAGTTGTTGGTACCCAATTTGGAAAATATCCATATCGATTAAAAACAATGTCGGCTTTAGTTTGCTACTTGGAAGAATTTGTGTCAATGAAGATTTCTATGATCTATTAGAATAGGTAATTACCTTTAATATCGTCTTAAAGTCAGACATGTTTGAAAAGAAGACAAAATGAGAAATTACGACATGAAAAATCATTCGGGCCCGAGCTGAGTTTATGAGAACACTCCTAGATAGGAGAGCTGAATTATCGCTTAGAAGAGATACAGACCGGCATGGTGTAAAGGAGAGGAACTAATAAAGTCGGTAGAGTTTGTAAAGCCAAGTTATTGTACGAATCGCAAGGATGCCATGCATGCAAAGACAGAGAGGGGTAGGGTGAGTCACTTTCACTGCTCACTTTTTAAAAGGCCTGGGAGACTTAAGTTACTGAGCGTTTTTCAAGTCAGTAACATTTGAAGGTAAAACTACTCATCACTTGTAATTTCACGTAAACTACTCTTCAAAAACTAAAGTTTAAATAGTTCAAAATCAAAATAACTAACGACTGAAAAGTTTTTAGAGATCTAGTTCGTAAGTAAGCCGAAAATAAACACAAGTTTACAAAGTCAACATAGTCACTTCGTCGATTTCAAATTCGTGAACACATATCACAAATTGGAAAGATACTCATAAAAGGATGGAGGCTATCCATAAAAGATAAGCACTTAAAAGAGGTGGGGGAGAGGGGGGGGGGAGTGGGTTGAGTAATTGGTAATGCATGTTTAAAAAGTTAGAATTGAAATATTAAAAATTGAATAGCTGTTAAAGACCTTTAGCTCCTAAGTAAGCTGATAAAAATACGGCATTTCAACTGAATAGATATTTTACCGTATTGCATTCGGCTTAAAGCTCATCAGGAAAGTTTCGAATTTATCTTTCAATTTACTGCTACTCTATTCGTTTAAAAGCTGTTCAGAGGCAAAAAATCCTGCGCGAACAGCAAAATACTTCTAATCGTGGGAATAAAAGCGTAGCATGTATGGCGAAAACCTCTCACGAGCCTGAGAAGTGATTTCCAATTTTCAAGACAAGGAAAAAAAAAACCCGCTCTGTTTGTTTGCTTTCTTGTTTTGTATGTTTATTTTGTTTTTTTTCGTTTTGTTTTGTTTTGTTTTGTTCATGTATTGCACTTCAACTAGAAAGAAGAGGATAAAGTTGTTCTACTTATAGTTCTCGTTCATAACAAACTCATCCTATAGAATCAAACAAAAGAATTTCTATTTTTGTTATCGACTTACTCCAATTTAAATGCGCCGATAATGAAGATTTCAATAATTTATTAACACAGATAATTACCTTCCCACTTCTTCTTCTGGGCTGAAAAAAAAAAATTAAGAGTTACCATTGGGTATGAAAATACATCCGAGCCCCCGCTGATTTTGTGAGACGGATAAGCTTATAAGCGTATAAAACGTATACATTGTCACGTATAAGCATTGAAAACGAATTTACATCATGTTAGGCAAGGAGTTAATAGTCAGCAGAGTCACCAGAGTCAAGTTATTCAATCAAACTTGGTGAGCGTACATAAACCATAATAGAGCTATGCAGTAAGACTTTTACACATAGAAAAACAGTAACTACGTTATCTTTCTAGATAAATCTATCCGTACTTTGTTTCTCGTTTAGTGCAAAGCTTATAACGCTGTGTGCTTATGAGGATTTCTATGACCAATTGCCAGGATGGTTACCTTTCCTCTTTTATTCCATTAGTGAAAATGAAACAAAACTGAAAAAATAATCCGCATGGACTGTATACAATCTCGGCTCTCGTGTACTACCTGGAAGACTTTGAGTCGTTAATGAAGATTTCTATAATTTATTAGCACAGATAATTACCTTCCCACGGATCCATCTCACGTGCTAAAAGGAAGAAAGAAAAAGAGGAATTACCATCGGTCAACAACTCTGGCTAACGGTCCAGAGTCGTACGAATAAATAAGCAAAATGATACAAGAGTATGCAAATAAAAGTACAAGATATTAGATATCTATAATTATTGTTTTTTTAGAGGGCACGGTAACGAATCTTGCAATCTGATTGGTTCTTTACCCGGTCAGTATTTTCCTATCTCTGCCCACGGGCCACGGTAACGCTTTCGTGAGTCGCCGAGTACATCCCAACTTTCGTTGTCATTTTTCATAAATATACCCCGTTTTCCGGCTGGGCAGTATTTTTAAGCAAACACGTCGGTCACTACCTCAAGCCGATAAATAACTTCTGAATCCTCTCTTTTCTTTCTATCAAATCACTTTGGTTGACAGAAAAATATTGGTTTCAGAATGAATTTGTATAAACAATAGTGTCATTACGTTGGTTGACAAGCGGCCTAAAAACCGTCTGCAATTAATTTTAATCGTTCACAAAAAGTACCCAGAAAGTTGAAACATGAGGTATTTGGTTACAGTTAAACTGAACGATGGAACTTTCATTCATTTAATATCTGAATTTTCTCGAGCAATTTGTTCATAGTGAAAGAGCGAGCGAAGTTTTAGTTTAAGTTCTACAACAAATATACTCTCCTGGTGAGTCTTTCCAATTCCGTTCAATTTAGACATTTGTACCGTAAATTGCACAACAGAAATTGAAGGAATTTTTTTAGAAAAGGCTGCATTACATTCCCTTGTGTCTCGTTGGAGTGTGCCGTTCGAATTTAGCTTTTGTGAAGGAAAGATCAGAGTTAAACACGCCATTACAGCAAACAAACGAGCAAACTCTAACAGCTTCAAAATAAAAAAAATTGAATTTACTCACAATTACTTTCCTCGCCGTTTACTTAATGAACAGAGGTAAATCTTCATACATGAATGAATGGTCGATGACAGTGAATAATACTTTCCGTTAGATCATTGACTGATTTTGAAGAAAACATTGTCGTGACAGCCCTTGCCAAACTAGTTCTGTTGTTTTTCAAATTTTCCTACGCTTTTTTTTTCTTGCGTGCTCTCTAATTGACAGGTGTCAGATTGTGATAGATACTTGTAAAAATAATGTTTCAAAGTTTGTTTGGAAGCCTTTTAAATCACCTCTATCGTTACGGAAATGAAAATGTTTCGCTGAGGCATCTCTCTTTAATTTGCATCACCTCTATTTTAACTACCATTCACTCACTCAAAAATTGTTCAGTTTATGGAAGATCTTGCCGTATTTACGGCCCCAAATCATTCGGGTTCTTTCGGAAAGAATTTCGTCAAGTTTAAAAACAATAAATGTGTTATTTACCGGCTAAGGGTCGGTCCGTATGGTGAAAAACTGTGACCTCTGTCTTGAAAATGCTGCCCTCGGCCTACGGCCTCGGGCAGCATTTTCAAGACAGAGGTCACAGTTTTTCACCATACGGACCGACCCTTAGCCGGTAAATAACATATATTTATTTAGACTATACCTCCGTAGCAGGCATACAATAAACAATTACTGGATGAGGTTTTTGTGACATCCAGAATAATCATAGTCAAGGTAGAGGATATGATTTTGAAGAAAACAACAACAAAAAACTATGCGTTAAATCTATGCTCTCCGAGGTTAACAGGTGCTGAGGTATTGTCATAATGCCTGATTTATGCTATTATTTCAGCTGATTTGTAAACTTCTTTTGGTTGTGTATGGCACTGTAATTGCAATGACATTGGAATTGTCATGTTGTGCTTCGCTACCTAAATATGTGTTCTAAATTTCAATTTGTACTTACCCACTTGATAATGGCGAGAATCAGGAAATGCAACCAGACTTTTAAATCACGCCCAATTGCAATCATATGTTTATATATGCATTCAGTGTATAATACAATCACATGATAGGAAACACGATTATCCTCTAACCTTGCTTTCTTCCATATGGCAAACTAAAATAATCAGTGTTAGACTTCTTGCCCTTTTCTTTCAGCCGTTTATCATTTAAAATAACTAAATTTTCATTAACTGTGTGCAAAGATCATTGTTGCTATTTTTTAAAGACATTTTTTGAAGGGGTTTTGGAAAAGTGAGTGAAATCGTAGGTGTTTTACTGTTTGCCGTTGATGTAAATATCAGGGTAAAACTATAAATTCTTACATTTGTAATGCAACGTAACAACGAGGATCAGTTCCAGTCATTAAGCACTAAGAATAACGTAATTTGACGAAAAAAATAGCGTTAGCTTTCATAAAAAAAAAGACAAAGATAGACAAAACTTTCATACGAAAAGAATTGAATTTCTTCAAGAACTTCAATCTTACCCGGAATAATGCATTTCTAAGAACTAATATGATGCAATAAAAAGCGAAAGGTCACTGGAAAAACCCCTAATTACACATTTATGTATGTGATGCGCATGAAAATATCACGCCAAAAAACAGTTTCGAAATGAATTTTTACTCTACTCTGTAACTCTCCGAAGGTATAACGAAGGAAGAAAAAACGAGATACATGCCCTGAATCATTGAGTCGTTCTCTCGTCTGTGAAATAATTACAAAACCTGAACACTACCAAGACCTATTTTTATATAACATCGTACCCTTTGTCAGGCTATTCTATATTTGTACCTGGAAGATCACTAAGCTATAAGCTGACGACTTCACGGGCACAATAAAGTGGTTCTGCTGTAACAACAACAGAACCACTAACATTAAATCGACATTAAATGGTCATTGGAAATCGATGAGGAGTAAAACAAAAATGTCTTCTGGCGACGCACGAACTCCAGAAAGCTTACTACGCTTTCCAGGGTTCACGAAACACCGCCGGTTTCTATTGAAACGCCCCACTAACCGCGCAAGTAAAGAGGACCTGCATGTAGTGTAATTCACAGCAGAGACGAATTGCTACGTAGTTATTTGACAAATTTCAGTTGCACAGCATCTAATGAAGTCATTTCGTTGCTGCTACATAAAAGTGGTTTTATCACCCCTATAACCGATGCCGTTCGTGTTCTTTTCTCAACCCTAGTGTCTGGGGAATGATGTCTTGTTTCCTATGCTTTCAATCTTGGATATTCTGCTCTTCCCCATCTCCTAAATTTAGCAGGCAAATTCTTGCAAATTTTCCGCTATTTATATATGTGCCAGCAGCTTCTTAGCGTTGTTTGTCCTCCGAGGATACACATATCACTATGCAAGCTGCATATGGCCAGGCGCTTTGCGTGAGAAAAGGCAAATCGTTCTTTCTGAGCTTTTTATTATATTCATGTTGTGCTTTGCCATCTTAATATGTGTTATAAATTTCATTTTGTATCTATATATCTACCTGATAATGGCGAGAATGAGAAAATACAACCAGAGACTTTTAAATCAAACTCCAACATATGTTTAGTATATGCAGTCAGTTTATGATACGATCACATGACAGGAAACGCGATTATTTTCTTACCTTGCTAATTCTTAATTCTGAAGTTCTAAAGGGAACAGAAAAGCAGAAAAGCGAAGCCTATCGACTGTCACTGAATGGTCAAATGCCCAGTTCAAGTTTAAATAGAAACAAATTTGTATTTTCCCTGCGGCGATATCACTGAAGCGTTCATCCTTCAATCGATAAGTAAGGCTCTTTTGGTGCTTCAATAGTGTAGATCAAAAAAAATAAATCCAACGTTCGTTTTAAATATACATATTGAGATAAAGAAAAAAACAGTAAAACTATACTTTCATCCTTACAAGCCTGTTTCGTGATTACTCACTCATCAGGGGAATTTTTTTGTTAAGAATATTCGTAACCATCATTATATACTTTACAAATTTGCATGATATGCGTGGCGGTAATCTCAATTCTTAGTTCAATTGTTACGCAAAAACCACTAATTACACATTTGCGTATGTGTTATGCACGATAATATCACGCAAAAAAACAGTTTCGAAATGAAATTTTACTCCACTTTGTTACGCGCTGAAGGTAAAGTGATGAAAGAAAACGGGATACATGCCCTGAATCACTGAGTCGTTGAGTCGTTGTTTCGCCTGTGATATACATGCAAAACCTGAACAACACCCATTTTTCCTCCCCGTGGCTCAGTAATTTTATTCCAATCAAGTACAAGATTGGTGCTCATCCAATTTCTCCACAATACAGCTTTCATTTCATAACAACCATCACTTTCCTCACTCTGTCTAATTTGGAACGATATAAGCACAATTGTTACTTTTCTTGTGACAGATATTCCTCAAAACTTTTCCGAAGCGGAAATACGTGCCAACGAATAAAGAAGTATCCTGCTCAGAGTTGATATCACAACCGTATATTAAGAGCAGATCCTTTTGAAGGAAACGGTATGATGTGCATCGTTTTCTACATATGATTAAATAGTAATTTGATGTTCCTTGCTTGCTTGTTAAATTGCAAATTTACGTCACAACGTCTATGTAAAAATTCTAGTCTTCTGACCACTCGAAGCGAACAAACAAACAAACAATATTCAGCAGTTATAAGGCTCCCCGTGACACACATACAACTCTGAAGATGTTTATTATCAAATAAATGTAGTGTCACCATCTGGCTCGTTTTAATAACTGGCGAACTAGGCGAATGGTAACTGTGAGAAAGATTTCATTCAGTTATTGATTGTTCCTGAAGGAGGAATTTGGGCTCTCAGCTCGGCAAAATTAAAATTAGCCACAGTTCATCAAATCAGTCTGATGTTACGAATACTGTCTTGTTCCAGTTTTAACCCGTTTAAGAGTTAACATTAAGAAACGCTTCGGGTAACAATTCAATTAATCGAGGAAGGGTCCTACATCATATCGAACCGACAAGTAGAAACATTAAATGATCATTGAACGTCGAAACATAACGAAATATCAAATAATTATGAAGTCGTCCGGCCCCACAGTTCGTTTTTATCGCTCGCCTGGTAATCATAAGTAACATATATTGTTATTGGCCTCTTTAGTTGGCAAAATTTAGGTCCATAAGCTTGGAGAATCCAAATTGGCCAAAGTCCAACAAATCAGTCCTATAGTATGCAGACTTCTGATTACAATGTTGCTTCTGTTGTTCCAAAACGCGTTTGAGGGTAAGCATTAGAAACTGCTTATTGTAATCTTTTAATTTACTAAGAGAAGTCCTACATCATGTAATAATATCTTACCACAACTGTTTTAACATACCTCTTTGTCGCCTGATTAATTTTTCATATCTGGGCAACCGTGACAGCCTTCACGATGGCGGCTTCGGAGAGCAAAACAAATCAGTCAGTTGCAGCTAATGATATAAACAATGTTGTTTTAAGAATTTTCCTTTCTCAAAAGTGTTCTAAGATATGTCACGATCGTCTTAACACATATTTAAAGAGGCTATTCTACATTTGTACCTGGAAGATCACTAAGCTAAAGCTGACTAATTCACTGGCTCAGTCAGATTCCAGAGATTCGTCAATCGGCTCAATAATGTCGTTCTGCTATAGATATATAAAATCTTAATTAATGAGATGCGGCGGGTCATTTACATCTTGTGATGTAGCTCTTTCAAAGCGGTTTACGAGCGCTAAGGATTCCCAAAGTATATTGCTAGTCTCTCTTTGGGAAAACTCAACTGATACACAACCAATATTTGATGTCACTTTATTTTCCTCTGTGACCAAAATAGACACATTTGATTAAACAGTTTACAAAGTTACAATATTTACACTTATTGACTTACACTTGTTAAGGTTTACTGTTTAGCATTTTGAGGTTCACTATAGGTATTTCCATTTCTTTTTTCATACAGGTTTTGTTTCAAGATTACTATCAAGCTAGAAAGAACTCTGTCGGCACTGAGTGACAACTATTATAAAAAGCAAAAACCCTGGACATACAGCAAAATACTTACAGACATGTTGCAAGTGTGTTTTAATCAACATCTGTTCTTTTCAGAGTGGAACTACTCTTTCACTTTTACTTTTAACGCATCGTTTTCTACGTTCTGTTGCAGAATAATATAGTTTTGTCAGAATAAAATGGTAGATTTATATAAATATTCGAAAATGTTCTTACAGTTTTCTTACAACTCTTTGAGTTTATGTTAAACTTCCATCTATAAGATAATGTCAAGATGGATAATTAGGGGTGATAATAAAAATTTATACAACTTCATTTGCGACGGTACCATTATTTTATCATTATGAAGAAAGGCACACTGGGGGAATAGGTTGCATAGTGGGTGAGTGTTTTAGAAAGTAACTCTAAGAGCCGGTTATTTAAACAAAGTTTAGCCGTTGTTTAACAAAACCGCGTTCTAAGCCATCTTCAATTTAGCCGAGCCTTTTAACAGAACATTTATTTTTGTAAGCAGTATCGAGGGCCAAAAACTAAAAGTGGAAGGACATTTATCTAACCAGAAAGTAACCCTCTTATAGAGAATCCCTGAGGCCCACTGCTTGCGTCAAACCGCAATTTGGGTTAGACCTCGCGTAAATAACGGATTCCATGAAGACCAATGGCTGACCTGGCAATTTCGCGGAGTGCATGATCCACGGCGCCTTCGAGACTGGGCGTCACAAGATGGTGCGAAGGCGAGTGTGGCAACTAGTATCACCACACCTGTAATTTCCACCGTTATCATGCTTCCGAAATCTTTCAGAAACTGGAAAAAAGACAACGATTTCATCCAGGAGATACACATAGAACACCATAAAATAAAATCTTGGCTGGCTCGACTCCGTTTAAGTGCAACATGGCAATTTGCAATTGAAATCATATTGATGGCAAAAGGCCATTGTTTTTCTCTCTTTCTCTTCTAGGAAAGTTGGAACCTCACTATCTGTCAGCGATACGGATTTTTAAGTGTTTAAGCCGCCGTAATTCGAACAAAATACAAACAATTCCTATTCAGAATCGTGAAGGCTTTGCCGGTCGTTCATCAACCTGACCGAGTAGCGCCAGAGGCGAGTGACGTGTTAGCAGCTGATTGGCTATAACAGCACACGTAAAAAAATTAGTGGAAGTCGCCATAATTTTGAATTATTTTATCTAGTCATAGCTGAAAATGATAATTAGATCATCAGAGCGATGGGCTAACGGTATAGACGTCGCCTTTAAAAACTCCATTCGATGGCCAATTTACACAATAAAATTAGTTAATGAAACCAAATTATCTTATAATACCTCAACCGACGAAACTCAAAAGTTTCTCTAGAAACTGACATCCTTTATTTAAAGTTGGAAAAGCCTCGTTTAAATAATTTAATAGCATTCGGGCGTGTGTCTTGAATGTTCACTTGATTCATAAGCGAAACTTGGCGGTTATTGGGTGACATGTGAGACATACATGTCGAATCACAAACTTGGAGACGTATTTGACTCTAAGTTGTTATTGAACTTTTTTTTGGCTAAGAATCTTTTCTCTAAAGCTTTTGCTAATTTCTATAACCAAAACTAACTCAATGTTTAATTGGATTTAACTGGTAATAAAAAATTAAAAAATTTTAAAAAATCAAAAAATCAAAAAATCAAAAAATCAGTCAAGAAGTAAAAGAAGGAGTAAAAGGAAGCAACCTGTAAATCCTTCTATCAAGTTTTGAAATATATAACAGTGAAAACTAAAGAAGTCGACAGGAAGGTAGTACTTTCCTGAGCACAGGTACTCGACTCTTAATCATGGGAAACTTAGCGGTGGTCAAACTTCCTTTATTCAAAGGCAAAGGAAAACCGTTTTGATATCCAGAAAGACCACCTAAAAATCTGACACGAATATTTCAAGTTACAGTTATAGTCATATAAAACGTCTCCAAAAAGAAGAAATAAAAGTAATTTTTCAGATGCAGCCTACAGAGCAGGCGCAATTTTGGTGAGCGAGTGCTAAGTATTTTTTCAGGGAAAATTATGACCACCAGCTTTAATTTTAATGGAAGCGGAAGGCTGGGGAGAGAAAGAAGTTTTAACCGAGCGGGTAAGCGACAGTAAAAAAACAAGGAGAGGGGTGGGGGTGGGGGAATAAATACTACGCCTTGATGGCAATTTCTACCTGATCAGTTTTATTACTCTCATTACCTGTTTGCAGGATGAAATATGAATATTATAGGGGAGAAGTTATACGTTAATCACTCATAAGAGTTAAAGGGTTAACTCGCCCCAATAAGACGCCTGCTACTGCGGGTTAACTATATGCTGACTCAATTTACCCAAACAGTCTTAGAAATAGTAAACGATGCCACTGATATGTATCCATATTAACTTTTATGATTAACAATTGTGTGTCGGAGACAGTTTATAATAAAAGTTAAGAGCTAGAACTGAAAGGTATTTCTTGCGTATATCCTATCTATGAGCTATTGATATGGCTGAAATAAAGATAAAACTTGTCAACTAGATTGAAATTACTCCGAAAAACTAGCTCTTGAATAAGAATAAAAAATATGTCATAAAATTAACCAAATGGAACGAGCTGTAATGAAAGACACACTTAGATGAACGAGTGAAAGGCTAACTTAGGTATGATTTTGACATGATTCTGTGGCTTCTCATACAAGGAAATAAGAAATGACGACATTAAAATACATCTCTTAGAAATCAACTAGGTCACCAAACGACAAACACTGCAAACGTATGTTCTGGCCATTCATTGGCTCACGAAAACATTTTTTCCGCTCCGCTTAGTTATATTATTTCAGAGGGACGAGTAACATAACAAAGAAGATACCGCTCAAACGCATGGTTAACGATAACGGTTACCGGGAGCTAAGTAAAATCTGAAAAAGTTTCGTTCTTCATGATATGAGAGAGCTATGTTATACGTTACGGTCTTGATGTTTTGGGACGTGCACATCCATAAAATTACCTTTATGGAGGAGAGAACTAAAAAACAAGAAAGGCTGGAGATAAAACTATTTAAGTGGAAAAAACGAATGAAATCAGTCAACAAAATAGCAAATCCTTATATGAGATTCACAAATCAAATTTCTTACAAACTGGCATGGACTCGCATATGTGACAACGGTTTTCAAAAGCAACATGACTAATTGGCAAGTCATTAATTAGTAGCCAGCGGGGAAAACATACTTTTATGGTCATTTCAATGATATAAAGATTTTCATGATGATTGTAGTTACTGAGTAATTAATACCAGTTGACTGAGTTCAGCTTCAATTACTTCATGTAATTCAGTTGTCGCGTCGATGAATTAGGAAAAGGCAGGGAAAATAATGATTCTCTCAGTGTAACTGTTCAACAGCGGCGTCCTCTCCAAGCTTGCATAAGAATGTAATGAAAAAACGAGGAAATGAGACGAACTGTACTGCGATTATTGCGATGAAACTTCTAGCCATGACCATCCATGGCGCACCCTCTGGAGCCATTATGAACAATTCTAAAAAAAAACTGAACCTCTGTGTGGGTTATTATGACAAATCGCTTGTACTCCGGATTTAAGAAAACCCATAAATGAATCCATTGTTCTATAAATTATAGAAAGGAACACTGAGACAAAAGACCTACATCAAAATTTTTCAGATGGTGAGCTTAATTGGATGTGTGGTATTATACAAAGGACGTAAGCCAGTCGTATCGATTGATATCATGACCGATAAAAGCAGGGTGGTTAACTTCGTTGCTAAGAGTATCATTTGTGGTTTGACCTCATTTCAGATGTGGAAGCAAGTTATCAGAGCCTGCGTTTAATGCCAAGAACATCAAAACACTCTTGTTGTAATCTTTGACTTCGAATGGTTATTTCACTCGAATGGTTATGTTACAGTCAGTGGCATCGTTACACCAGTACAATTTGACGAGTAAACCCATGTTACGAGAGATATACTAAGGAGAGACATGTTGCGTGCAGAGATGCATATAAGGAATTTCGAGCTTGAAGGAATACTCAAATGATGAAAAAGAGATTTTGCTAGACTTTCATTGTAGAAATGCTGCTGGTATGAGACTCGCATAAATAAAATAAGCGCAAAATGAGCGGTTTTTCCAAAACACACTTCTGGGACGTGTTTGTGGCGAAGTTCACTCGTATTTATGAGTAGTATTAATTATCACCAAACATGCCCCCATCTTTTGTTAATATACATGTTAGAGTATTGAAATCATTCTGACAGGTTTGACGAAAACATTCTCATGCGGTTCATAATTTACGAAAAATATTGAAAAAAGATGTGGAACAACAGAAGAGCTTTTTAAGTGAACTTGAGAAATTTTAGCAGCTAAAAGGCTGCCGCTTCAGCTTCGGAGGTCGGGAAAACCCATCTTATGTCCAAAGCTAGCGTGCTTGTCTTCAGAAAATTCGCATCATTAAAAATTTTGATCGGTCAGTTGTTAAATCATATAAGGTCTTCTTTTTGTTCTTTTTTATCCAGTGCAGCGAGGTGAAATAGAAACATCTAGTACACATTTTGTTTTAAGGTGGAAATTCATAACATTTTCGCTTTTGCTCATGCTGTTGCATTGATATGTGATCCTTCTCTTTTAAGAAAGCGTTAACAAGAGCAGGTTTTTAGAATCATTGCCTTTTTAAAACCGCAACAGTGCAGTACGTTTGATTTTGAAGAAGCCGAATCTTTTTTCTTTTTTAATCCCCGCTGTTAAATAAAGGATATGTGTTTATGCAGACTTAGTGCGCGGAGATGATACTATCCTACCTTAACTTTTTACGCCACATCGAAGAGAAGGTCCTTGCTAATTATAAGATTCAAGGAACCCATCCGAAAAGTTTCTTAGTAAAGGCCCTTACAAAAGGGCCTTTTCTTTTCGAACAGCATAGTTCAAATGAATTCCTTGATGTTAAGTAAAAACTGGGCCGCAAAGACTTTATGGTGAGCTACGCCTGCATTACTGACCGTCGATACATGCAATGGCGTCTAATCCTATCCGCAACACAAAACAGAATAGAATACTTACTGCTTGAGCTTGCCACGAATTTTAGCTCTCACAGAGAACTTTCCAACCTTCATTTTCCGCCGTATTGTTTGGGGAACATAATTCCAAGAGATGCGAAACACGATCGCATATCCTGCTTGTTTCAACAAATAAGATATTTCCTTATCCTCTCGAGCTGTTAATTGTCGCGGTTTACGGAAATTACTCGCAAAACTGGCATATTTTCCTTTCAAACTAATTATATATGTCGTACACAGGGGAACGTTGGCGTTGCCGTGTAAGCAGACGAGCACCCGTCGCCAACTGATTACAGAGCATTGTGGAGGTACATGCCCCGGTGGATTTAATTTAACAATAACACGAGCCTGTCCTCAGATCAGATGCTTAAATGGAGGCAGATTAATGAATAGAGCATGTATATGCCAAGTGGGTTATTCTGGTGATTGCTGTGAGGACTCTGAGAACACTAAGAAAGGTTAAGTCCCCACAGAAATATCCATAACTTCATATTTATGCATGGTTATAAACAACGCGTTTCCTATAAGGTTTGAAAGCTACTTCAGAGATGGCCGGGCAAAAGAAAATAGCAGCATCGAATCCAACATTTTTTAGAAGAGGATCTTAAGGGGTAGGCATGACTGTTGACAACATAGTTTGTTCCAACGGTAGACGGTTTAAATCAAGTTGTGCGGTAGAAGGGGGGGCATATGACAGTCGACAGTTTTTTTGTTTTTTTTTTCAGAAAGACAGGTTCGAACTAATTCAACAAAATTTACATTGTGAGAAATTATAACATACAGATTAGCACTAAAACTGCAATCAAATCCCCTTCCTTGTATAATATTTTAGATCTATATCTTGCTTGTTTACTATGCTCAGATCGTAGCTGCCACAGGTGCAATCTCCATTAGTTCCTAGTATCATATAATAGCCAAACTCCTTGATGTTTTTGATTGTGGATTTAAGGTTCGATGCTCAATCACTGAGCTTCAAAGAACTGGTTTAAAGGCTGTCTTATTAATAAGGTAAACGAAACGTGTAACCGGTTAAATGCGTTAGCAAATTTATTTCTAAAATCGAAGTTTTTATTGATTATCACTGAATTCAACATTTTAAAAGGAAATTCTAAAAAATGTTTTTTAAAAAAAATATCTTATTCCTTGAAAAACGGCTAACTGATCATTCATATGACTTTTCTATTGATCTAGATCAAATTTTTTGATTGCTTATCATATTTCTTCTCATTTTTCAGGTACAGATACAAACACAGATGCTGACACAGATTCATTCAAAATCAAGGTCGAGATGTCGGTGTTGGGATTCGTAGGTTTTATCGTCATCATCATCATCATCATACGTGTGTAGTGGTATTGTTGTAAGAAATGAACCCAGGCCTCGACAATCAATACGGATCTATCCAAAGTTGCCTTTTTTTTTACCTTTTTACACAACATACTTAATGTTTAGCTACAAACGCTACAGGCGAGATGAATTGTTATGGAAGTCAAATGTTTGTAGAGCTCCTTTAACTTAAATTTGGACAAACCTTGCCAAGCTACTTATTTTAAGGAAAAAGTGAATAAGCCAGTAGGCGAACGAAAAATGTTAGCGATAGCCTGTTACATGTTATACAAGGAATCGAACCGGGATTTTAGCCATCAATCGATTTACGCCCGAGCTATATAATCAGTTAAGGGAATATGCTTATTTTTCTACTCTCTACCGTGGTCAAACTACTATTGGATGGAGCCTTTTCTTATCACCCCATAAACGTAGAGTTTCACGTCTTTTATCAAGAGTTATGCAACCCATAGCTTTCTTTCTCTTCAAATTATATTTTTCGTAAACAAATAAAAAATGAAATATCGCTAATTGAACAAAGGGGATCACCGACCTCGTTTACGAGCAAATAACAAATCAACTGAGGGCGAGCTCAGGCCCTAATAACAGCCGTCATTTTGTCAAAGAGCGCACAACCCACGCGCGAAGCGTTATGCTCAGTACGTATACGCAATCGGAAAGACTTTGAAATTAACAGGTTTATTGAATTTCCAAAAACTCTATCGACGCTGATGCACAAATGCAAAGTATCAAAACTTAAAAAGAGATAATTGTAACCTTAACTTCTGCTCATTTTCCGTGTAGATGTTGTTTGACCGCGGTGTGCTCTGAATGAAATGTTATCAATTATAAAACACGAGTGCAAAGTCAATATCATGCTAAGCTGGTTAGAGTTCCCACTCAAATGATGGCTCAAGTCATCAAGAGGTGTTTAAGTACCTTTGCTTTGAAAAGACTTTCAAGGCTGCTTTTTATGTATGGGTATTTCCGCCCTTAGTTCCAAACCCTATCTTCTATGTGTCATTTTCCTACCTTCCAAAAATTGCTTACATCAAGAATGAATCAACGTGATCCTCTTTTGGATTCAGTAAATACAACTTATGCTGACAAAGGAAGAACGAACGATGTAATTTGCTTCAGAAATCGTTGAATTACACTGGTTTTTCTCTTAGATGGTGCTCACATACCTCTGGACTGAAAATATGTCAGAGCAGACCATCCCAGTATTTATCCAATATTGAAAGTGCTTTTGGAGTATGCCTAAGCTAAAAGAAGTTTCATGTATATTCACAGTGTTCAATAACCCGACACAAGGCTAATGAAGAGCTTTTCTGCCCATCATTCAGTTAATAATAATAGGACATTTTTAATGCGCGAAATTCCATAGGTTTTTTCTGTTATAAAATGATTTCGAGAGCAATTTGCATTCAACCAGCACGACTATATTTGGTAACGATTATGAACGAAAAAAATAGAAGTCATAAGTCCCAAAGCATCTTAGAAATAACTTGATTACTACTGTATGTTTTAACTTTTGAACCCAATTTCAACTTTATGATCCATTAGAGATTGATTTGCATTCTCTTAGCCCTTGAGCATGTTGAAATTTCCGCAATAATTGCATCATTTATGATATTTACTGAATAAACGATTAAGATTTTTGCCTTAGTCAGTCTGTTATTCCTTGAAAATGTGGAAGACAAGAGACACCTCATTTCTCATTGTTACCCTGTGATCTGATTTAAAATAAATTGGGTTATGGCCATGTTCTCCGAGCCATACAGTAGTGTGTGTGGTAAAAGCGAGGGGTGGGGGGGGGGGGGGGAAAGAAAGGTGGTTTCTTGAGTATACAAAAAAGCAGTTTATTGATATATTTTTTTTACCATAGATGTTAAAATTAGGGGCGTGGCACCAATTCGAAACTTTGAGTCTATGAATTGTAACTTCTTCTGTTACGTTCGTTAAATCTTTAAACCAGAGTAGCATCAAACGATGTCTAATTTATTCTTGTTTTCTCGTCACCACACTCCCACCAATAGTGTAGCTCCACTTTCTGCATATAAACCCACACACAAGCCACAATTCCTCCAATCGCTCTGACGAAGGGCTAATGCTCGAAACGTCAGCTTTTTTACTCTTTACGGTAGCCAATTTACGTTTTCAACGCAGTCGTTAACACTAAATTACCTGCAGAGCTCAACAGCGTTACACAATGCTGATTATTGTAATGCAATCAGCGCATTAAAACTGACAAACTCTCTCTACAATATGACTGTGCTAAAAATAAATAATATACAGTCATTTTATAATTATGCAAACCCACAATAACTGATATGTGTGACGTTTACATCGAAACGACATTTACATCAAAAGTATTATGTTATATTTCTGTGTTTTGAACCATCGCAAGAAAGAAGATAAACAAGGCACGTAGTACCATTTTTGGGAGCTCGGTAATTTCTTGTTCCTTCCATAATCATCTGGGCAATAAAATCGTGGTTAACTACTCCTATCAAAACAATTTATGATACAAGGGGTGCCTTAGGGACCCCTTAAGAGACAAAGGAAAGTCTGTTGGCAGCTAAAATATAAACATGAATTTTACTATAATGCTGTGACTCGATTTTCTTTCCATTTTAGATATAACTTAATGGGTAGCATGATAAAAAGACACACCCCGGCGTTTGAGCCAATGACTACTCCGCAAATTTCACCCTTCGACAAAGATGAATCTATAAAAGACAACAAAACGATCGAGGCAATGAAAATGTTTGATATAGTGAAACTGAAGCAGGCAAAATAATCTATGTATCCTAGGTTAGCGCAAGAGAATAATACGTGTGAGTTTGAACATCAGTCTACGTTTCAAAAACATTGATCCATTTTAAGGAATGTCTTTTGAAATCTTTCGTTTTCTGTGGTCAGTTTTTCCGGATTAGTATTAGGGAAACGACCTCTAACAGTGCTTCTAAACTCATCCTTCGTAAAGTAAACGGGGCATTGATTAAGAGGTTATGAATACAGTAAGAAGTACGTCTTCCCGCTTGATTATTAGTAAGCTAGCAGACACCCTACAGTTGCCAAACTCTAAATATTCGTTACCTTTTTTCTCACAGCAATTTCCACCAAAACCTTTCTTACTTCCTAAACTTTCTCCGTTTAAACAACTCGTGAGAGGACAGACTCGTGTTTTATAGCAGGTGTTCATATTCCTCCACACTGTTCTGTTCTCACTTTATAGCGAGAAGGTGTCTGTTTCCCTAATACGCCACATACAGTAGTGCAAGCGCTCCACTCTGACCAGTAGATTAAGTGACAGTTCACCGGTTTATTTCCATAACAAAGCTGTTTTTCATTTAGATCAAGGCATCGTGCTCCCCCACAATTTCTCTACAGTTCTAGATCGTCTTTGGGATCCTTGTTGCTCGCACTGATCCGCGCTGCACGCACCCCAGGACGACCAATGGCTTAAGTGACAGTTCACCGGTTTATTTCTATAACACAGCCGTGATTCATTTAGATCAGGGCATTGCGCTCCCCCACAAGTTGGCCAGGACTCTACAGTTCTTGATCGTCTTTGGGATCCTTGCTGCCCGCACTGATCCGTGCTGCACGTGCTCTAGGTCGACCAATAATTAACTTCGCAGCTTCGCGGAGTACAGCGAAATCGACGTCGACGACCACCTTGCCAAGCATCACAATCAGAAGCGATAACGAACAAAACCAACAGCATAAATAAAACGAAATTCTTAGGGAAATACATTGTTGGTAGACACTCGGGAATCACAGCTTATCCCAAAACGCGAACGAAGTAAGGTTGATGCCAGATATTGGGGAATGTTTCGCTTTTACAATCAATCGCGGTCCCTAAATAATATATCAGAACTTTCTCGTTTCTAAGCAGTGAAAAAGGGAAAGAAATTCAATAGCTTTTGCGCTGACGAAATTTAGATATATTCCTCATTTGATTGGCTGCATGATCACGGTCTGTTCAGGGGAGAGGGGTGGGGAGGGAGTGGGGTATAAGCAAAATTTTCAACACGCTACCTTGGCGTCTGGATAACATTTTTTTAGTTAAACAGAACGTGGGGTTGATCATAATTTCTTGTTTCATATATCTTGTGCTTCTCTGGATGATAATTCTGGTGACTGTCACTCAAGCCCACTTGCAGCCAATGTCAACTGCTCCAAATGTAACAGTTCCTATGAGAGAATTCCATCTTCATCGAGTACTCACTACAGGAAGGACAGTCGAATCATTGGGAAAAGAAGCGACTCTTGCTTTCGTTTTGGTCTGCCGCAGCCCCAGGAAGGTAGGAGCAATTAGATATTGTTAGGGATAAACAGATAGTTATGCTGGCACCTACTAAATTTGTTATGAAGTCCTAAAGGTAAACATAAGTGGAGTGAAATGAAACGATTTCGGATTCGATTGAGTCCTTCTAGAATTATTAGTCGCCGTTCGATAGAGAACTGTTGGTCTTTTACGGTGAAAAGCATGAATGATTGTCTGCTTTGGGTCTGTTTTACACTCAAGTTACAATGTGTAAATATACTGTGAACAACAAAGCCAAATTGCAGATTTGTACGAAAGTGAATAAAAGTAAATCACAGGAGTGTAGCAGTATCGAAGCTGCCTCGATCTCAGTAAAACATGCCTTGAAAAGATACTTTAATAGCTTTAAGCGCATAGAATTTGGCGTTATTGTATCGAATGTGTTCATTGCGATGTAGCTGTTTAGCTGTTTGATGAAAGTTGAATTTGGGCCGTCCCGAAGCGGTTTGTTTTATGGTTTTAAAATTTATCCTCCTTCCCCATCCCCCGGTTCGTAAGCATATGTTTGGAAATTTGTGTCCAGATTATATCACTGTTCTCCCGTTCTTATGTATATCTCTTCTAGACTTAGCAAATTTATCTAACACAGGGAGTTGATTTTTTTACTTCCGTGTTTCGAATCCGAAGGGAGGTCACGCCAATAGTCCAGTGTGAGTGAATTTTTAAATGATGCAAGACATCTGTGTCGTTCTTTCATGAAAAGAATAAAAAATGGTTGGAAACATAAACAAAAGCAGACCAAAGTAACGTTATGTACTTGCAGTGACGTAAGAAAATATTCTACATTCAGAAAAATTGTTTTTTTCGTGCTTCGTTTTTTTGTTTTGATAAACGTCGTAACTGTATTGCCATTGACACTCGTGATTGACAAATCGGACTTCTGCTTCTCGGTCGTCTGATTTTGTTCTTACTCGTATGATTAACGACCGAATTGGACTCCGCTCATTACCATCACTAATAATCAATAGAAAATGATGGGACTATTATTTCTTTTGTAATAAAGAAACAATTATATCTATCTCTGTCTCCTACTTGTCCTTCCCCATTAGATGGCTGTGACGTAGAAGAACAGAGTCATCAATTTTCAGAAGTCATTACCAATTAAAGCGGGCTTGTAATCGGGGATCCTGTTCCGGTGCTGGAGTCATTCTTTGTATTTTGTTGTAGTTCCTCTACTAGCACCTGACGTATGACCGGAAGGACAAATGAAAGAGGGTAAATGCTATGATTATTCAAGCAAGCCAGGCATCTGGCGAGGCCCGCACGGCCTGGGTCTAACAAGCTCTCAGCTCATTCTATGTAATACCTCATTTACCTAAATTAATCCTGCTTAGCTTGGCGAGAAACACTAACTTAAAATTCAACGTATTTATCGAATTTGCATTTAGAAGTTTCTCAACTGCTGTAAAAAATATTTTGGTACTCACCTGTTGCTTGGATTTGTATTCACGAAACACCGGACAAAGTTATGTTTGAAAGACATTCATATTAGATGTACTTTTTGATCGAAGGTTTGCTTTTGGAGAACGAGTTTGAGGGGCTCCTGAGATAATTTTATCACGGTGTCTCTAAAAATGGATGCAAAGATCATCAAAAAAGTTCATTAATTTTTTCGGGATATGGCTGCTAAACACTAAAAAATCCGTATCCCTAACGTATCGCCAAGTGACGTTCAAACTTAATTTAAAAGGGGAAAAAACCAAAATATGAAAACGAAAACCAAAAGTTACGTATTCAGTGGCTTTGGTATCGGCATTTCTAGCGGCTGAGAACGAAAGTCGACAACTAGAAGATTTGCCACAAGCTGATTTTGGCAGTGTACCTGAAAGATTTCTTCTGTCGGTAAGGACGAATGCAATAACTGACAACTTTACCTATTGAAAATCAGGCCCATTGCATGGTTTTATGGTGATTCAAGGCATGTTTTCATCTTGAGTGCGCACGCATTTGCGAATTTCTTTCAGAGATTGTCGATCCTTTTATTTTCATTCTTTAATAAAGATCGATCTCAATGCTTAAGACACTTCAAGAAATCTGTAGGCGAGAAGAAATCGTCGTTTGACTCAAGCTATGGTTCTTCGACCAATAGCACTCTAGCAATCACTTAAGAAACCGCCGACTGGACGCCTGCCTTTTTGGCGCAATCATACTTCCTTTTAAAACAAACGGTCTGACATTTGCGGTTATAAGAGCGATTTCACTAAGCATTTTGTTTTCCGACCTGAATATGAAAGTTTTCTCTTGTACAAAAAGAAAATAAATTAAAGTGAAAACACGTCTTCATTCTAAAACATGAAAGCTATTTTTCCGATGTATACTTAGTAAGAAATCCTTGCGGCATGTTTCTCAGGTTAAGATAAGGATAGAGCTACTGATATTTGCTCTCAAGCGAGAGCGCAGAATTTCTTGTCTGTAGAAGCCGAAGTTGTAGCACACTGGAACTTGTAATAATATCAACTAACACGCAGCGTGTGATTAAAATCCCCTAAAACGAGCAGTGATGATGATAAAGAATCAAATTATAGACTAATGAGTGTTTTGTGCTGTATAAAAGCCATATTTGCTGATTTTAGCAAATCTCCAAAGTAATAAACGACATAAGAAAGAAACGCTACGCCACTAAAGTTTTTCACATGTTTTGGCTTTCTTGATCAATCATCTTGTATGAAGAGCTAAAAAATGAAGGTTTATTTGGTCAAATGACCAGCTAGAGCCAGAATTGCGTGACAGGTGTAGTTGAGAGAAACTTGTTACCGTCACAGATTTAAGAGACATCCACGAAAAAAATACGATAGTGCCCAAAGATTTTTTGATGATTTCCGAGATGAAATGATAGATTGTAAAGGGGAATTAAGATTAGTGTTGTAGCTTTCTGGAAAGGGGAGATATTTGATCTCAAAGTTGTCAAATATTTGGATCAATCGAAAAGTTTACAAACACAGTCGTTTCTTTGCCTCTATTAATTGACAAGTCATCTATCAAATTGACTGATACTTGCGTACATTGACTAAGGATGTAATAATATGTGTGCAAACCCTCAGAGTAATTGGTTACATACCATTGCAGTGAAAGCTTCATACATTTTACCTATTTTGAGGCGATTTCCTTGGTGAAAGCCAAGGAAAACGACTGCCCGGTGCTCTCGTGGACACACAATTAAAACATTTCTTTCGTTTAAGTATATACAAAGTAGAGAGACCAAACTAAGTCGTTGGAATATGGATGAGCTTTTTATGTTTATTGATCAGAATTGTGAATTACATGATATTCTCACTAAAGCCCAAAATACATAGAAGATCCCGCTGCAATCTCTGTAATTATATCATGTACATATAAAAGATACTATTTCAGGATTGAACTTTGCTTCCTCTCACATTGTACGTAAATCGCACCGAGAATTTCAAAGTTATTGAGACATTCCTGACAGTTCATTTTGGAAAAAAATACAAATAACGAAAAGATGACGAAAATTGAAAATTGAGTGCTCTTCAAAAAAAAAAAAACCAGCAATTAAAATATATGAAGCAGCCACCTGCCCCATGTTATTGGAGTAAGATCATAGTGCCCTTAAAAACTGAAAGCCTTCTCGGTGATACCTGTGACATTAATAAAGTCACATGCCTGAATTGCATTTTGGTATTTTATTTCCACGAGAACTATCACTTAAGCTTCGACTTCGAGAATGTGACCCACATAATTTTAAAAAATTTATGTGCTCGTAAAATATCCGGATCAGAGCTTTTGAATTAAGTCAGCGCTATCCTTAATACGAGTTGAAGTTTACTGGCAGGGAGTTTACACCAAAGGGTAATTAAAGAAAACAATCAACTTGAATTTGGTTTATGATCAGCAATGGCTAAACGCTGCGATAAAAGGTCAAGAGGGTCCTTAGCTGACCTTGACACTGGAGGGGAGCTGTGGAAGGGGGACTAGGGGTGATGGTGAATAGCTTCATTTGCCCTGTTCAGCTAATTGTGTTCTGTTTTTTTAATCAGAGACTCGTTTCTCTCATAATGTCTTTCCTTATTCAGGAGTATGAATGGTTAACCACGGCTAAAAGGGAAATCTGAAGAAATGGAATAGGAAAAATGTACAGCTACATCTTTCACTTTCTTCCAGCGAACTTAGATTTAATAATTTTCTCATTCAATCACATGTTAAGCTAAAACACACACGGTTTTATTTTGGCTTTACATTGGCATACAAGGTATACATATAGGTCAAGCGGAAGATAAGATGTGCTGCTACAGTAGTTAAACTCAAAACCAATTTATGCATAACCGATGATCGAATCATTACTTTTTTCATCGCTGCACTTCACTCTCAAAACCTCTTTCCCTACCCAACAGTATAAATGGGTAACTGTAATCTGAAAGGATAATCTGATGTTCAACTGAATGTATATGTGCTATTAACTTCGAAATCATTGTTTTCTAACAGTGAATTAGTCAAAAAAATATGAAAACCGGATATCAATACAGAGACGTTACATGTGCAAGGAAACCGGGTTACTTCATTCGAGCTCCGCGCTTCAAGAAAGTTCGTCGATGCTTAGTAAGAAGGAAAAACATGCTGCTTACGATTAGATTTCAAACGAGTCTTGTACGTTATTTATTTGAACTCTTTAGCGTCCATCCCTTCCTCGCACCGTAAATCTCTGCTATTATGTTGTAACAATATCGTAATAAAATGAACATTTTGTTCTTGTTCCTTAATAATTAATTGCACGAAACACTCAGAAAGAAAGAAGTGAATTGATTAGCACCAAAACTATAGCCAATGAGACATAAAAGTAATGCAAAACTGTATTATTTCGGTATGTCCTCACCATGTTAAAATTTGTTGTTCGCTAGAAATGACAAATTAGATTTACTGGTGCATTTTGTACAAAACCCCTTGTATATTGAGTAAATAAAGAATTCCTACCCTCTAACTGCAGTAAAATACCCTGGATTACCACTTTTTCCCCCACACTACTCTAACCAACCCCTCTAAGAAAATACTAAATGAAGGCACGAAACCAACAAACAAATAAAAAACAAACTGGAGCTCTGCTTTTAGGCTTGATTAGATCCTTGTACTATTTTTTGCAATGTAACAAACGTTTTATATGGAGATTAATAGAAATAATTATTCAAATATTAAAAAAACTAGTATAACATCCAAATGGAAAACTAAAGAAAGCCTGTCATCTGACCGCTAGATGAATGAAGGCTTAATTTCAAATGCGATCTATGATTTCTTTTCTATTTACTTTATAAAAAGGCAATTGCAAGTGACTATAAAACTGCCAAAATGGTGTTTAAAACAGGTTGAGGCTCTAACACCTCGATTAAAATTTCAGTAACTACATTGTTCCATGTATGTTTTGCAAATACGTCGTCGGTCACTACCTTGCTTTTCGCTTCTGCTTCTTGCTGTGTGGCTCATCTTTGTCCGCTGTTCATATTCTAATTACATTAGATCAGCAATAGCTGGTAACTCGCAGTCGACCAATGTGTCATAGATTTCTCCAATACTCAGGTGGCGATGGTTTCCCACAGCGCCAAGGACAACGTCCGAGGGATTCACAACTCTCTTGTCTAAAAAGCGAATCTCAATTTGGGAGAAACCCAGCTTTTCTGCCAACAGTTTCCACTCGTCTCCACCTGCGTCGAAAAACATATTATGCTCTCTCATAAATTTTGTTTCAATTGAAACACAGGTTTTGACCTTAAATCAAACTCTATTGTAGACCGCATGGTTAAATAGCATAAATTGCATTGCTAACATTTTCTTGGCGCCTGATATCCTCCAAATTTGGTCTAAATTATTTTCATCTCATCCTTCTGGTAAGGGTTTTGACGAAAGCTGTCGAAATTTAGCTCGCTATGAATTAATCTAGCTGGAATATGATCTGAAAACGCATCTGCTTTTTCGAGGGTCCTTTTCAGAGTCGAGAGACGACAACCTATGAGTTGAATCAAAGGTTAAAATTAGTTTATGAATAAATGGGTGTGCGGACGCCAACCTAATTCCTTACCCGAGAGGCTGAACGTCAAATCCTTGTATTGCTTATGTGGCATGCAACCAACTGACATATCCTCATTCAACAACGGTCCTGTAGAGACAAAAGAACAGAAAAGGGAGATAAATATAGCAGTATTTATTTTAGAAAACTTTAAACCAAAATGAAAAAATATATTAAAGCAGATCAAAAGGGCATCATCAACAAATACAGCTACACACTAAAATCAAGAACACCTCGATATTATTTTAATGTTGCATTGAGAGGATGCTTGTGTGAGTACTTCTTTATATCTTAAACCTATTCCCCCTCCTGCATGCGAAAAAAATCATCTTTTTGAACTCACCAGTAGTACCAGCAGGTGTAATCTCCCGTAAGTGTCTCACCAAATCATCCCGTTTCTCAGATTTAGCTCTCAAGACGAGGCCACGAATCACACTTTTCGTCTCTGGCTCTGGACTGATTAAAGATGCTGGTTCCAACTGCAGAGCTTCTTGAAACTGAATCACAATGTCCTTAACATCACTTCCTGAGTTGAGTGGAATGGACTGGATGGAGGTTTTGATATTATCGGGCAGCGCAAGATCTTTCCGTTTCTTTCCTTGAAAAGGATTTAGAACGAATTGAAATAACGAAAAACGAAATTAACTGAAATAAGAGAAAGCTAAGTAGACAGAATGTATTTTGCTGACACCCAAATATTTTGAGTTGGTTAAAAGTCTGTTCCAGGAGAAACAATGGTATTAATAAAATTGCTCCTAAAATTATACGAGAAGGGATCTTGTTAGCTCTTTCTTTAGGTACGACATTGTTATTATGATATAATGACATGAAAGATAGCTACCTTTACCTTCTATGGAAAATATGCCTTTCGCACCGAGGTAACCTCCATTACTTGTTGTGTGAAGAGCTTGCAACTGCTAAGAAAACAAATTAAATCCACTTTTAAACCAGTTTATAAAAATATCATTGAACCTAAAAAGTATTAGCGTCTCATCAAACTAAGGAAGAGGATGGGACTGACAACATACCTGATTCGTGGATATTCCAGCATCCTCCCCTTCTTCTCCGCCTGAGAACCAGCATTCAAACTGCTTGACCCGAATCCTGCGATCCCCGAGAAGGCTGCGTCCTTGTCTGTTACAATGTTGACGCTGTCTCAAATCAGATTCTGACAAGAAGTGTAGACACTCACATCCACGCACGTCATGATCGCGGCATTTTACCGACCCTGGTCGAGAACAGACTGGGCAGCAGACACACATATCATACTTCACGTTGTTGAGCCAGTGAAACTCTTTCCTCATGCATTCGAGTATAAACCTCAATTTCCAGTGAACAGCACGGGAGATATCGGCTCTTTTCTCGTCATTGCCTCCGCTGTAAACGGCGACTTCAATGGCTGTGGAATGGCACCAAAAAATAACGGAGATACCTTGGTCTGGAAGAATGTGAAACATGGAAAAATTATGAAACAACTCTGGGCTCACTTTGCTCTTCCATTCTTCACCACACCACTGGAGGAAATGAAGGATAAGTCGGGAGAATAGACCAGGAGGCACTCGACCTGATGCAAATGTTACAAAAAGAGATGGAACGTTTACAGAGTCGAGAAGCTGTAGGACGTCATCTGTTGGGGGTGACATCAACATGGACGGTACAAGGTACTGCTTGCTGTCTTTAGATGACGGCCACGGGGAAATCAAGCTTAATCTCTCCATGATGGCAATGAGGCTCTTGTGACTTTCTTGGTTGTCGAGCAAGTCTCTCCAAGCATGATCAATGAGCTTTTCATCCAAGATTCCGGTTTCTTCGAGTTGTATCCACAGGTCTTTGACAGGATGCTCCGTGTGTTTAAAACGTCTTACAGTGATTACGTTTTTGAGGACATCAACAAGCCACTGAGGATCTAATATCACCATCCTTTCCAACTCTGGAGAGCCACTAAAATGAATCACAATTCTCTGATCATGCAAAAAGTTCAACAAAGTGGAAAACTCATCATCTGCTTGGATCCCGCAGTCTTCAAATGCAATCCACTTGGCTTCTTCACGTGTTATCCACTTTTCATGCTTTTTGCGAAGCTTGTTTTCATACCTCAACCACTTCACCGGAATTTCTTCTTTTGTCAGTTGCAGTTCCTTCGCAACAGCAAGCACCTCTTCTCTCAGCCGTTTAACTTCAGTACATTCTTCTTCACTGCCAGACTTTGTATTATCCACGACGAAAACATCTTTATACAGATGTTCCTTGTAGGTCTTGTGCTGCAGAAAGCCGTACGTTTTTAAAGCAAGGTCTCTTGCGTTAGATCCATCAAACGGCACGTCAGCATGGGTGCATACCAGGAATACTGGGGGAAGCCTCCGTGGCACAGCATTCGGAGCAGTCTCTTGAGAGCTTTGAACATCTGCACTTACCAAGGAATAAATTGATGACATCCAAAAGTCCAGATGATCAAGGTTTGTTTTACTGCAGTCACTGTCCACTTTGTCCTCGAAAAGTCCTGTTTTGACAGTTGGGATGGCATTCTTGTCTGGATCACGACTCAAGTCAGACACCAAAATGTAGATAGCTTTCTCCGTAAGGAAAATTGGATGGGTTTCGTAGTATACTGACTGTCCGCCAAAATCCCATAGAACTGAGTAGATGTAGTCTTCATGGTTTGCATTTTCCTCCTCTTGAAGCATTTTTTCAACCAGCCTGGCTACTTCCTCGGGCAATTTTCCGAGTAAAGATTCGATATTTCTTGAGGGCTTAGTTGAGCCATAACGAGAAATGTTTGTGCTTGATCCATCATGAGACTCTAACTCAGACTCTGAATCTGACTTTTGCTGAAACCCCGTTAAATTTTCCCTTTGTTTCCTTAAAAATTCACTGATCACTTTCGCTGCTGCAAGGTGTTCAAATTGATCTTCTGGCTCAAATTCTGCTTCTTCCTTCACCTTTCCGCTCTTCCAAATCTCTTTTGATACTTTAAAGTATAAAGAGTCAGTGTCTATTCCGACTGTGCTTTCCTCTTCTTCATTGAAATTTTCTCCTTTTAAGGACTTTTTGAGACTAGTTTTTCCTGTCCGCTCCTGTCCGATCAACATTACTGGTATTCTCTTGATGCAGGCCTTTCCCCCCGTTAAGGCTTTCTCATATGCCTCAACAGCTTCAGGACCTCGAGCATAAATTTTCGAAGGGACTGAAGATGTAATTTTAAAATCATGCATTAGCGGGTATAATAACCTATGGTTGTTTCATGCAAGTTGAAGAGGGGTAGGTTGTCTTTAAAATATAATGCTACCCTTTCTTCTGGTGTTGTTAGCTCTCAGTCTTCAGAGAGTCATGTAATGAGACATTTCATCATTTGGAAATATTAAAATATGGTTATTAGTGCAACATAATAATACATATGAGTTAATGACCAAGCGTTCACTTCATATTGACTACGGGCGGTGTCAGTATATAATTACTTTTCAGTCAGATTCTGCTGAAGTTAGGATACGACCTGATTTTGCTAAAAATACTTTTTGAAATAATGATAATATTCAAATTCCCCCGGTAGAGAGAACGGCACACGGTATCTGGATGATATGTACACGATTCGGGGTATACGTTTGTAGTTACGTCAAGTAGTCTTTTATAAAAACTAACCATTTTTTTTTTCAAAGATGTTAACCAGAAGCGATATTTCTTTTAGGGATATTTCTCATAAGAGACCCTTCTTTTAGAGCCATGTAATCTTCATTTGTTTGAAACTTTTGTTGATAAAAAAAAAAAGAATTACATCTAGAAATAAAGAAAATCAGATTTTTGAGCTTTGTTCGTTAATTGCTTCTATGAAAAATAGAGGCTGGCCCGCGGGGATTTCTACATATTTAGCGACTGGAATATTATAATTAACCAGCTACGCGCTTAATATGTTCAATTTACAGAATCGGTGAATTTTTGGGGAGTGTAGAAAAAAAAAAATTTTTCTTTGCATTACCTTACAGCAAAAACGACGAAAACTGTATCAATAGAAATAATCGATTAGTGTAACTACATCCACACTCAGGACTAATTGAATAGAGCAGAGTGAAGGACCTAGCGCATAGTTCTCCAAAGGGACTGAAGATGTGATTCTAAGATCATGCGTTACGGTTGAAAGAAAATTTTTTTACGTTTAACTTCCTATACGACCAACGGTTAAAATCTGTCAATTTTTAGGCCTAACGACAAAATTTTTGCCGTCCTACGGCTAACGGTTGACCTCAGCTGCCATCATACAATTAAAAATTAGTTTACTTCTAAGTCAGATTCCGCTAAAGTTAAGAAACGACCTGACTACGTGAACAATATTATTTAATCCGTCTCAGAATTATTTCCCGTGACTATTGTCGGATAACATTTGACCGTAAATAGCTGGTTGGATCACACGGATATCAGCCGTTAAAAAGTAATTAGTTAAGTTCTGTCTTTGGAGGGTATTGCAGAGATGCACACCCTCCAGCCGGGGAACAATTCAGCTTTTTTCCTAAGCATTGAGCTGCGTTATTCTTAATTTGATGCTTACATCAATTTAAGTCAATAGAACCTGCTATGATAAAATAAAGAAAATGAAACTCAATTTATTGTTGAATATTTGCTGTTATCAAAGATACATACATATCCAATGTGTTTTGTCACGCGGTGCGTTACCAGTGCTAATCTGGCATGCTGAGAATATTTTTGGGTGTGTGGTGTCATGTGCTAATGGTGTATACACCTTGTTTCTTAACCCCACTAAAGAACGAGACTAATAATTAATGAAACACTGTCAAAATAAAAGTTACAAAGATTCATTAGTATAGGTAAAAAATAAATTACCTTTTTCCTTCTCCATCACCTCTAAAATAAAAACAAAGTGATAAATTATGATAGGATTTGCAAGGTCATTTCAATCCCTTAATGAAATTATATAGAGAACCTACAGATCTGGTGCCTGAGGAGTGCATCGTTTTTTCAAAGCATTGACCCCCGCGAAGTGTTGTTATAATGAAACACTACTTTACCAAGAAAACAAAAGTATTCTCCTAGCTCCAAGTGTGTACTCTACACATAAATAAAGTTAACAGAAACAAATACAGGGCTATTTATCGCAGAAATGTCTGATTAAGCAGCTGCTTATCTTCACTGCAGCAACAAAACTAAAACATTTTACGGTAAATGGAAATCACACAGCGAAACAGTGATTTATGTATATGTTGTGGTTCAATTTTATCCTTGGTTCAAATTTTATTTCCCTTTGTTTAAAACTCACCATCATACATTACATTACCCAAAAACAAAAGAATATAAAATTTGAACCAAGGATAAAATTGAACCACAACATATTAAGTGGACTATTAGATTGAAGCCTTCAGTAACTGTATTTCTTATTCCAAGCTTTCGCCGATCTACGGTATCGTCAGGAAATGTAAGAAAAATAAAAAAATTCTTTACATTCCTGAACGATGCCGAAGATCTGTGGACGATTAGATTGAAGCCTTCAGTAACTGTGTTTCTTATTCCAAGCTTTCGCTGATCTACGGTTTCGTCAGGAAATGTAAGAAAAATAAAAAAAATTCTTTACATTCCTGAACGATGCCGAAGATCTGCAAAAGCGTGGAATTAAAAAGAGAGATACGATAGCTCAAGGCCAATTATATATTTACACTGAGATGCTTAAATCAGTTTAACACAGTAGAATGTGCTCCAGGAAAATGAGTTTAAAAAATATGGAGTTCATAACTGAATACATTTACTTTCATCAAACTTACATAAATATCCAATGTGTAGTGCAAAGAGCGAATATCGAGACTGTTAAAACAAAATTTACCAAGATTCATTATCATAGTTAACTAATAAATTACCTTGCATCTTCTCGATGAACTCTGAAATGAAAACAAAATGACGAATTATGATAAGGTTTGCAAAGTCATCTCAATCCCTTACTGATATGACATAAAGAATCCACACATCTGGTAGCTGTAGAATGCATCATCTTTTTATAGGCATTAGCCCCACCCCTGAGATGTTGTCATAATAGAACACTAATTTACCTTTAAAAATATTCTCCAAAAGCTAAGTGCGTATTATTTACGTGAATAAAAGTTAACAGTGTATCGCCAGAGGATTTTGGGTTCTTCAAACTCCCACGGAAGAATGCACGGCACACGCTATCTGGATGATATGCACACGATTTGGGTTATATGTTTGTGGTTACGTCGAGTAGTCCTCAGAAAAGTTGGTCAATTTCTTCTTAAAAGATAACAGCCAGAAACAATATTTCTCTCGGTGATATTGCTCATAAGAGACCCTTCTTTTAAAGCCATGTACTTTCCATGTGTTTTAAACTTTTCTGTTTAGAACATACGATGTAAACATCGCCAAAATATGCTAAATCAGATTTTTGAGCTTTGTTTGTAAATTGGGTATTTGAAAAATGAAGGCCGCCCAGCAGGAATTTTTACATATTTAGCGACTTTAATGTTATAACCAGCTAGGCGCTTATTTAATTTTAGTTACAGAATCAATGAGAATCGGTAGAGGGCCAGCCTGCTAACATCTTGACTTGGCGAACGGACTGAAAGCGCGATGCTCGACGAGTTCGCTTGAAATATACGAAGAGTATCTGACAAGTCCCTTGGCCGAGACGAAACGCCGCGTCATACCAGCCACGAAATTTTTACAGTCGCTTTCAATGTGAAAATATCCCTCTGCTCTTCGAAATAAGAGAAAAATAAGGAAATAACAAGCATTTCGTGTTAGTTCAGCTACTTTCGAAATTGTAAGCTTTGAGGAAAAACGATTTTCCCCGCAGTTGCTCCACGGCCCGCTCGCAGAAATATTTTTCTCACTTCTCTGACGAATTTATTGACCTTATTTATCTGAGCTAGAGATCGGAACTAGATTAAATACTGATAACCTAGCTCCGTTTAGCCAACCAGATGGCTAAAGATTTAACCACCGTGCTCCTTTTTTTATTTACTGGATACATAGGCTCTGTCTAAAGAAACACACATATGCACCTGACGGCGTAGATGATATGGTGAATATTGAAACACTGTTAGAAGACAATTACTAAACCGATAATAAACAACTTACTCAGGTAAGGTATTCAAAATCATATCACCTCCAAATTGATATCGCTGAAATACTCATGCATAGGAAAACCTGAATTTTCACATGATATGTACGTTTAGAGTTAGGCACCTCGAACCCTTTGTAAAGAACATTTGTAAAGAGCATTTACTGCAGTGAGTTCTTTTTTCGGAGTAATAACAGGGAGAGTGCGATGAATAATAATTTTTTCTAAGCGAAAACGAAATATCTACCGATACTGAACTGCATCCTTTCAATAATTTATTTAATGCATAAATCTACAAGCGTACAAAGCCCCTCAAGGCTCAACCTAGTGGGTACGGGATGATGTCTTGTTTCCAATGCTTTCAATCTTGGATGTTCTGCTCTTCTCCATTCCTATATTCAGCAAATTCTAGCAAATTTTCCGCCATTTATAACTGTTCCGGCAGCTTCTAGGTGTTGTGTGTTCTTTGAGAAAAATATATCGCTATGCAAGCTGCATATGGCCAGGCGCTTTGCCTGAGAAAAAGCATATCGAGCTTTTCAGTAAATTCATATTGTGTTTTGCTACCTTCAAAAATGTTCAAAATTTCATTTTATACTTATCCACCTGATAATGGCGAAAATAATGATAATGATAATGATGAGGATTTTATATAGCGCTAAAACTATAAGCAATATAATCAAGCTAATGTATAAGCAAGCTAATACATCAAGACAGGACTTCAGAAGCCATGTAGGAATAGGATCCAGCCGACAAGAGGCATTGGAGGATTTTTGAACAATCTTAGACACTTCTTCGATGGATAGCGCGGAAAAACTCTCCAGATTCTCCTTAAGAGTAACGGGAACGAGTCGAGGTTCTTGAACTTGAAACTTGTCAAATTTTCCTTTATGATTTAATTTTTTTTAGGAAAAAGGTACCAAATTCGTTTGCTAGCTTTGCGGGGTCAGTGTGCTCTGGAAGAGCCGTCTCAAGTGGTTCCCTACATAAAGAATTAACCACACGAAATGACTTGCGAGAGTCACCCGCACACTGATCAATTAGGTTTGAATAATAATTCACACGTGCAGATTTAAGAAATGCAGAGTACTGATTACGACCTTTATGATAATTATTCCAGTCACAAGGCAGGTCAGTTTTCACGGCTCTCTTTTCAAGGCGACGACGATGACGCTTGAGTTGTTTAATGTCATCATTAAACCATGGGACCTTTGGACGATTAATCATAATCCTTGTTTTAAGCGGGGCAAACTTATCCAGTATGTCAGTAAGGGTCTTGTTAAAGCAGTCGGAGAGTGCATCAATGTTGTCCCAGTGTACGCTTGCACAAAGCATAGAAGCGGCAATATCATAATAAGATAATACAATGAGATTTTCAAGTCAAACTGCATCATATGTCTAGTACATGCATTCAGTGTATGATACGATCGCATCACAGGAAACACGACTTCTTTACAACCTTGCCAATTCTTAATTTTCAAGTTCAAAAGGAAAAATAGAAGCGGGGCTGATCGACTGTCCCGCACCCAATGCACAGTTCAAGTCCAAATAAATTAAATTTAAATTTTCCTTGCGGCGCTATCACTAGAGCGTTCAACCTTCGATCGACAAACTAAACTACAGGAAGCGTTTCCTGGATTTCAACTGAATTATAATTTTTTTCTCATTGCATTCGGGTAAGTACTCTTCTTGAAAGTTTCGAATTAACCTTTCAATCTACTGGTACTGCATTTGTTTATTAGCTGTTTAACTACTGCGCATGCAGTGCTTTCAGTAAGACCCGGCACCCGCTTCTGTGAATCGCTGGGTATACTTCACCGGACTTTGACGCGTCCAAGTCGAATGAGAAATAAATAGCACAGAAAATTATAGTCAATTTAATATTGGAGTAGTCTTTGATTGTTAGATTTGTTCTTTCTCTGGAAGTTTCCTGTTTCTGTATGTTCTGCATGTTTCAAATGTTTTACGTAAATTCATCATGCGTGAAGTAGGAGTACACATTGTCGCTTACTTAGAATAATCTTCAAATAACTTTGTTCTAACCTAAGACTTCAAATAATTTTTGGACAAATAAAACATCAGCAGTTCTTGTCGAGTTCAGGTGAGAAAACAAACTTGAAACCAAAAATTGTAAAAATATCGCGCCATAACACGTCACGTAAATCAAAGTCAGAACTTTTTTGCACAGATGTTAAGTTTTTATGAAACGCTTAACCGAGGACCACAAAGACAGAAACAAAAACAGCCATTGAACACTTTGGCGTCTAACGTACTGTTTATTTACGAAACAAAAAACCTGCAGTTGCCGTAAAAAGCGAAGAAGATTGTGTTCTTACGGTTACTGGTCAGCCAAAAAGCACTGTTACTTAGAGCCAATGTCAAAGAGAAGGGGGGCAAGTTTCTAAAAACTACTATGGAGCTGCTTCAATGGAGAGTATAACAAAATGATTTCCTTTTAATCAACTTTGTTGATAATTCTAATTGGCCACCCTAAAGAGATTCAAAGACCTACAACTTGAGCGTTAGCCCCTCCCCTCCCCTCCTATTCAGGTCTCACTTTTTCCTATCCTCTACAACCAGATTCACTTTGTACTACACCTTAATTTATCCTTATATCGTCTATTGTACTGCGCCTGGTCGTCCACATACGTATCTAACTTAAATAGAATTTATTATTTGCCAAAGTGAACTGTGCGGGCTATCACCAACTCAGACTATCGAGCCCATTCCGCTACTTTATTCTCCAAACTAAGATTTTATATATTTTCAAAGTCATTACGTTTGAAATTGCCAAATTCATGTTTTATTATAGAAATAACTTACTGCCTCCATTGCTTCTCAATCTTTTGGTAACGAATAGCCAAATTCACAACTATGGTTTCAGAACAGCCAGTAATTATCGAACGCATTTGTGCCGTACAAATCTCAAGCAATTTGCAATTCTCTACCAAGGTCCTAGAATTTGGAACTCCCTTCCTGTTTCATTCACTCCTTCGTCAAATCTTCTTAGTTTTAGGACAAAAATGCAAGAGTTTTTACTTAAATAATCACTGAATTGGCCAAGCGGCACATTGCAGCACTTTTTCTTTACTTCATTTATTAATGTAAATGAGGTGCCTCTCCCGTAAGCCCGGTGGCTTCCTGGGTCTCCTCGCCTTCTAGCTATGACCGCTGTGAATAAATTGTTTGTATTGTTTAAATAAGGCAAATGAAAGATGATGATGATGATGACGATGATGATGATGATGATGATATAAAGCCACAAGTCAGAGACAAAAGTACACAAATGGGGAGGTCGTTGTACAAACAGAGCATCAGTAACCACGTCATGTTTCTATGTAAAACGATCCCTTCTTTTGTTTCTCCTTTAGTGCCCAAAAAATCGAGATTGTTATAATAGGGTGCTTGTCAATAAACAGACTGACGTAAATCAAAATCGTTACGTGAACATGGAAACGCTTAACCGAGGACTACAAAGACAGAAACAAACATATAGCCATGGAACACTTACGCGTCTAACTGTTTATTGAAAAAAAATTAAATTGCAATTGCTGTGAAAACCAGAACATAAGCAGATGCCTTTTTTTTCTAGAAGAAATCGACGGCTCGACCAATGTTTACAATCTGATAAGAAACACGAATCGTGGGAACAGCTAGAATTCATTGGCTGACTGATTTATTCAATTACCTTATGTAAACATTATAAGTGGACTGTATCAGTAATGATACAAACTTCTGTAGACGAGAATAACAGATTAGTCTTAAGGTTTTTCCAATAAATAGAACTTTTGAAATTCACTGCCACATTTCTTTAATTTAACCCAGTGAAAAAGGGAGAAATTCTAAGATCACAAAAAATACATTCTACGTTGCCACTAATTAGCCACTGATCAGCCAATTGGAATTATGCAGACCTTGTGTAAAAATGATTTCAACGTTTAACAGAATCCGTGTTGTCATCTTATTTATTTCAACTTCACAAGTGTGTATAAACTCGAAGAAGGCCATGAACGCGTAGAGTAAGGGGGTTCGGTAATGTGGTTAACCTGCGCCTCCTCATCACACCCGTTCGCAATGGGTACACAAGAAACATTTGTTTCCTTTCGCCTTAATTAGCAACACTAAAACATTGCCGAACGAATAATCAGTTTGTCTGGCTGTTTTCGTGGTCGTTTGAACGGTAGAGTCGCGAGATGAACAAGGAAAGAGATTAGAATGGATACTGCCAGCCTGTAGTTCACTATAATACATTATAGCGGAGCTCGCAGAGCGTAGTCCCAAAATTATACAAAATGGTAGTTGTAACCCATCAAGCCGAAAAATTTGGACTTATGACCGTGCGACCGTACGACCCACCGCACAAGGTGCTACTTTTAACGTACGTACATACAGGGGATGAAAGACTCGAGCAATTAAAATCTGGGAGACAACTGAAATAAATCTATGTTCTCAAAGCCTAAGAGTGAAAAAAGTTAACATAATTTACATACTCGCTGCCGGAAACAAATGTAAACTGAAAAGCGTTTTTTTCCCCGAGAAAACTAAAACATTGCGGTCACAGGAAAAATCCTTTTTTTTTTCCTGAGATGCGAAGGAAATTGCTTATATTTAACTACCGTATTCCGGTATTCCCGAAAAATACGGACCATGACCATATGTATTTTTTAGTAAAGTATAAAATTCCGAGACTGCATTCTGGCATGAGTAATACGGCGATATTTCTCTCTCAGTTACAGGGGTTCAATTTACAGCTTTTTGCCTGGAATTCGGTATACCAAGTTGCAGTGCTGCTCTTTTGAAACCATTCGCACTCAAAGAGCGATTCGTAATTATTTGAACAAGTGATTTATCAATGATAAATTACTTGAACTTTTAGTCAAATATCACAGCATTAACAAAAGCATACCTACACTGAAAAGGCTCATTGAAAAATGCGGTCTCAAAGATGAAATCTGAGATACGGACAGAAACCTTTTAGATGGACCAGCCTGCAACTGAGGCTGGCACACACATTCCGGAAGGATACAAAGTTTTAGTATTCATCGTCTAGAAAACTGGTGCGAAGAAAAGGTGGTTTAAAGTACTGTGCATGAATACTGAAGAGAAAATTAGAGGTATTGCATTTAGAGTAGAAAGAAGAGAGTAAAGTAAAGTTGTTCGACTTATAGTTCTCGTTCTTAAGAAGCTCATCCTATTATGTCAAATAAAAAAATTTCCATTGTTGTTATGGATTCACCCTAATTTAATAATTATCCATGAACACTATTAATACACTGCAAATGAACACCTTTAGCTGATTTTTTTAAAATTTGCACTCAGCTTCGTGCTCTTTGATTGTATTCAAAGAGCACGAAGTAAACTGGATGATATTTCCAATTTACTTTACAGAGATGCACACTCTGCAGCCGGGGAACGATCCAGCTTTATTTCTAAGCATTGAGCTACGTTATTCCAACGTGTTTTGTTTATTGTCATGGTTGTAAATCTATAATACGATGCTTAAATCAGTTTTCGTCAATAGAATGTGCTATGATAAAATAAAGAAAATAAAACCAACGTAAATATTCAATGTGTACTCCAAAGAGTGAATATTGAGACACTGTCAATGTAAAAGTTACTGAGACTCATTACCATAGGTAACTAATAAATTACCTTCCAACTCTTTCTGCAGCTCTAGAATGTAAACAAAATGTATAATTACGATAAAGTTTTCAAAATCATCTCAGTCCCATAATGAAACAATATAGAGAACCTACAGATCTGGTGGCTAAGGGTGCATAATGTTTTCCAAGCATTGGACCCCGCGAGGTATTGTTATAAAGAAACACTTATTTATCAAGAAAACGAAAGTATTCTCCTTACTCCAATTATGTATTCTACACATAAATAAAATTCAAGGGAGAAAAAAACACAAGGGTAATTTATTCGCAAAAATATCTGATAACGCAGCCGCTTATCTTCGCTGCAAAAACAAAAATTTTCAAGGTAAAAAAAGTTTTCAAGATAAATGGGAAACCCGGGACCAATCCTAGCTCACATGATCACACCGCGAAACAGCGATTTATGTATACATCGACAGACCTTAGAAACCAGGCAAGGTAACGATTCAATTAAGGCCTTGTGCAACTGTATTTCTCCCTTATTCCAAGTTTTAAGGCCTTGTGCAACTGTATTTCTCCCTTATTCCAAGTTTTCGCCGATCTACGGTATCGTTGGGGAAATGGAAAGAAAATAGAAAATTATTTACGTTCCTGAACGATGCCATAGATCTGCAAAAGCATGGAATTAAAAATGAAATACAATAGCTCAAGGCCAATTGTACACTTATACTAAGATACTTAGATCATTTAACACAATTAAAAAATTAGTTAAAAAATATGGATTTCATAACTTTAACACGACTTTAACTTTCCGGCACGACTTCAACTTTTCGGCACGACTTAAACATTCTGAATATGGACACCCCCCGGTCAAAATCCGCTAGCGGATGCGGACCACCCTTCGCAGATTTGGACCCCCTTCCCAAAATTTCCTTTTAAGCATCGTTTGTATCATATTTGGTAACTTATTCTATTTGGAAGCTTTTTGTCGATGTTCTTTTCAGTGACAACACAACATTCCTCAATAAAGATAAAGAAAAACAGCCATATCGTTCCATTTCTGCCGCATTTATTATACGTAGGAATTAAATACAAACAAACTACAGCATTCGAACGATTGAAATTGTTATAATAAATCCTTGCTTCTTCTGATGCGAATCAACATTGGTACAAAACGTCATAACAATAGTGAAGACTATTGCGTCCAGTCACAAGAATAACTCAGTCTGATTTTCTAATTAAATAACATAAAATAGTTTCTGAACAAGAACGAAGTAACTACTCTTATTTAATATAAGTCGTTCCTAAAGCCTATAATAAATAGAAATCTTTCTATTCTGAACTATTAGAACTCTCAGCTTATTTTCAATTGCAAATCAACATCAACGTCTATGTCTTAACAGTAGTGGGGACTACTACATCCAACTCAATTTTATTTTCAAATTTTAACGATTATTAACTGTTGAGAGATCCGAAATAACACTTTAACAAGTACGAAGTCGCTTAGAGTCTGGCGGTCAGCAGACAGTGCAGAGCCACTCGCACCCCGCGGCAGTCTTAAGTACCTCGCAGCTCAAGTCCAACAATTCCTCGCTAGACGAACTTTCGTAAACCCGCAAATGTTCGTTGATCGACGTTGAACAAAGCCAATTATTTTTCCTAGTGTGGTGAATTTGGACAGATTCTTCAGAAACAGCAGAAAACGATATTTGGCAGAGCAGAGTATCTTGCCAGCCACCAATGTTCGGAAATTGCTTCTTTAAAATGTTTTGTGATTCATTGATAAAGTTGTCGTCAAGGTGACCGTTGCTTAGGATGGTATTACGATCTTTTTCAAGGACATTAACTTTAACGGACTTGGTAAGTTTTGTCGAAGTGTTTTTGTCCCCTTTTATGGCACCAGATTGCAAAGGCATCTCTACCTAAGTGTTCGTGTTTGGGTGTGACTGTACCGAATGATAGTAGATCTTTAGTCTTGAGCTGTCAAATGATGTTTTCAGCTCAGTACCGTCTTCGTTTCGGAGATTGTAGAGACCCTTTGGTAACACCTTGCTGATGGTATAAGGACCTGACCACGCCCGCTCCAGTTTGCCTCCTTTTCTTGCCTCGTTCCGTAAGTTTCTCAGCAACACAGTGTCGCCCTCCTTGAATCCTAGTGGCTGGTGCTTTGAATCCTACGACGTCTTTTGCCGCTCTTGTGCTTTGTCAATGTTCTTTATTGCCTGAACCTTCTCCTAGTCTCGAATGTACATCATGACACGAACTTTCTCTTTAAATCGGCGGGTGCATCTCCGATTTTGTCAGAAAGTGAGTCAGTACTGCTAGGCTTTGGCCTGATTTCCGTCTCGATGAGTAGCACGGGTGCACGGTCAAACATTAACTCGAACGGTGTGAATTTGGTGGAGTCATTGTTATTGGTTCGATAGGCGAACAGAAAGGGACTTGATGTGCACATTGTTGAAGGCCTAGATGTAATAACTGGCCTAAATGAAATAAAGTCCTAAATGTAAGAACATTTGGTCCTAAATGTAAGAACATTTGGTCCTAAATGTAATAAATTCCTAAATGTAATAACATTTGGTCCTAAATGTAATAACATTTGGTCCTAAATGTAATAACATTTAGTCCTAAATGTAATAAGCCTCCAGTGCAATCGTTGAACTCCTTCAGTGTATTGTTGTTATAGCGGACATCCGCATTGAGATGTTGAAGTGACAGCTGTTGCACCAAAAAATCCGCAGACCAATATACATGTCAATGACGCTGATGTCAATCAGCGTCTTTTTATTTGCTATTAGTCGAGAGGCATTGGCTGTAAACCGTTATAATGATGAACAAATGAAATCAAATGACAGCTGGCGAAACAACAAGTACGCTGACCAAAACCTCTCCATGTATCATTGACTCAGAATCTTAAGTACAATAAATTTTGGAAAAAATTGAGAATGTTGTTCTTGCGTGATTAGCGTTGGAGTTAACAAGTCATAAACCAAATTACAAACTTGGACAAGGGAGTCTGCTGACTTGTAGGTAGGACAATTTGCAGGCTCGGATATACATTTTTTGTCTTTCCATGCCTGAATAGTATATGAATATAGACAAAATAATTTTTCTCCCCAAGAGAACATAACTGGAACAATTATGTTCTCTTGATCTTGAAATGCACTTACCAAATCCGACAAACAGATAAAGTATTGCATGTGTCTGCATCAAATTATATACTCAGCTACTTACATTTTTAACAGGTGTAAATGCAAAGAAGCTGCTGACCAGCACATTATCACAAATCATCGGCTCAGATTTTCAATCACAAAACAGACATTTAACAAAAATTTGGGGCATGTCATGAACGAGCTCACCGACGAAAATTTTTTGGGCTCCAAAATTAAAAGGCACTTGTTACTTAAAAAGGTTCCAACCGCCGAGGTCGTACTGTAATTCGAAATAAGCAACAGGTCTTTTTAGCACATATTTGTCACTCTATTACGTTTCATATGAGGCCGGAAACAGTCACACGAGGGAGATATGATAAACATTAAAAATGGCTCTTTATGTTGAAGGCTGTAAATGATGTCCCGGTCCCCAAAACCTCAAAACCGCAAAAAATTGTGCCCTTGCTCTCTCTGAGATGTGAGTACATCTAATCGCGTGAGCCGTTTCTTAACGGATATGCTAATTGATCAGTCAAAGAAACTCTGAAACTGACTTTTCTTCTATTGAATCGGCACTATGAAAATGGCATGCGCGTAAAGAGCATAACTTTCCAGTTTCAAAAAAGCTGGCAGTAACACAAAGATTTGCCCAGCAAATTTTTAGGAGTAAGTCGAGCTGAAATACTAACTATTCTAAACATAGACAAAAGTAATCATCGCCGAAATGCTAAGTTTCTTAATTAGGCGAAACTGACACCCATCAGAGCCAGAGACGTTCATATCAGGCACCAAATAGATTTGATGGATATGAGCAGAAAAGGATATTATCTTCAAAAGATAGGTCAGGACGGTGTGAAGAGGGCGAAACAGCTCCCTCTTTATCAGAGAATTCTAAATAACGACCCCAAGGAGGTGATAGCTTACAAAACACCATTTGAAATATACTTTGTACGAAATTGTAACGCCGTCAGAGAGAGCAGATTACAAGAAGAAATCCTTCCTAGTGCTGGGAGGGTTCGCCCAACTAAGAATTACAATCCTCCTAGAGGTGGCGATTGCCAATTTGCTGCACTACTGCACCAGGCAAAGAGAATGGGCATTTTAAGATCTCTTGAAACCATGAGGAAAGAAATAGTAGAGTACTTAAAAAGTAATCCGTTCGATAGCAATGGCTTCCCTCTTTTGGAGCATTTGGCAAATGATGAGGTCACTTGCTGACTATATAACTCATATGGCGCGCGATGGGACCTATGGGGATCAGATTACGCTGTATGCAGCAGCAAACTTGTATAAAATCGACATCCAAATAGTTTCCTCTCTAAGAGTTGGTGGGCAGCATGCGTTCAATCCGTCAGCAAGTGTTTCAGCAGCTACCGTGTACCCTGGACATTTTTCTGACAACCAAGGCGAATGATATGTGAGCTTGGAACAAGTTGCCGATCACCGATAGGCCTATCTTGCCCGCTCGGGATTGCCTGCATTGATCCCGCGCAAGAACACTTACAAAGTTCGTAACTTTTGGACGATGTCAACATATACATAGAAAATATTAAACGACCCTCCTAGGTTTATTGTGCTACAAACACAGTCAGCTTTCACTCTCGGCTCTCGAAATAAGTCATTCTTGATTCTTATTAAAGCGAAATATTTTTCTGTACAATGGATCCTTTATTGATTAAGCTAAGAGAATATAAACTCTCTCGACCAAGCTTGTTCGGTCAAAAAAAAAAAAAGAACTCGGCCAATATCCAGTCATTTTGATCTCACGCTTGGTCAATAGCACAGATGAATATATTTCATGCAGACCCATTAGAAATCTGGCAAGGGAAGACAGTGCAAAAAACGCGCTTCCGAGCCCGGAATTTGTCTAAGGTATAGGTCAGTGCACTTCCTTTTCCTTGCAATTCGGTTCATGAAGTGTTAACTTCAGTACTGATCATACAAGAATATTGTCAAAATCTGTTGCACTAATTAAAGAGTCTGAACCAATGATATAAAGAGAGCTATTGGTCAGCGTTCTAATTGTTTTTACGTTTGTCAATTTGATGTCAAAAGCACATCAGTATAAGGGTTTGTACCAAATGCTTCTCAACCTTTGTCTTTAGCAAACAAAAAGACGCTGATTGATATCAGCAAGCCTGCAATATGCCATCAATATTGGTCTTAGGATTCTTTGGTGCAACAGCTGTCACTTTAACATCTCAATGTGGATGTCCGCTATAACAACAATGCACTGGCGCGGTGAAACGATTACATCGAAGGCTTATTACATTTAGGACTTTATTACTTTTAGGAGAGTTATTACATTTAGGCCTTCAATACACATCCCAGTCATCTTGGTTGTCGTTCACGAAGTACACTAGGGCTCTCGTTAGCGTCTGATTCATTATTTCATCAAGACCATGCGGGTGGTACACCGCACTGATCCTGTGGTCCGTGCCACACAACTTAAACAGCTCCTCGTTGACCCTGTTGACGAATTCTTGGCTCTGGTCGGACATCCCAATTTTCGTCACTCCGTATCTGGTGACAGGTTGTACAGGAAATCCGCCACATCTAGAGGACCGATAAATATTTGTCTAGTAGAGCAAGTCAAGTTTAAACCAAGCTTAAACTTGACTCAAGCAAGCTTAAAAAAAAGCTATCCATATCTAGTAACTTTGCTACATTTTGCAAAAAAATAGTTTTGGCTTCGTCAAAATTGTTGCAAATTTTTGATATTTGTGACAGGCTATACGCAAGGAAAATCATGTAACTGAACTTCCATCAGAAGGATTATTTTGCGCGCCTATTCTAAAACGAGCATGTTGAATTACTTTCCTTAATAGATTGAAAATTAACGTGGTAAATAATTATGTAACAACATGTGCTAAATATCCTTAAATCTCAGTACTCTACAATTAATTTCGGATATTACATAACTCCAGGCCGATTTCTCTTTAAGAGGAGCTGCCTCTGGCCACTTGCTGAAGTAGCAAGTACAGGTGATCAAGTACTTACTGCCACGGAACGTTTCAGGCATATGTCCTACCAGATCGATACCAATCCGATGTCACACAGTCTCCTTTACTTTAATCAGGCATAGCTGGGCAGGCTTTCCGAATTTCTTTGAAGTACGCTGGCAAACATCGCAACGCTTGACAATTTCAGTCCTCCAACAATCGAACCCATTAGTAGCGAGATGTAACCTGGAAGAGGAACAGGAACACAAAAGTTAAGAGCGATCAACTAAATTGTAACTACAATTTTAAAGTTCAAGAGAAGCATCTCTGAATTAAGTACAAACCTTTTCTCTCGTCTTGTCACGGCCTATGTGACCAGCAAGTTTGTTAGAGTGACAAGCTTTCAGTATTTGCTGCTGCTCGTCTCGGCTGGGAACCCATCTTTCAGGTTGACCATTTTTCTGACCAATAAAAAACAGCGCACCATCTTCAAGAACGATTCTTTGGGCTTTCTTGCGTAAATCTCTTCCCTGATCTTTCGAAAAATCGATCGGATGCTCGTTATGGCGGAGATAGTGAAAAAACTTCGTTGTAAGCTTTCGTTTCGCTGACGGAAGGAATCACGAGAGTAAGAGCCCGTTTACATGGAGGTGGGGGACCCCAGGTAGGTGAGGTAACCCGCCTAGCCGTGGTCGAAAAAAAAAAAAAAAAACGCGTCTACATACAATCTTACAGCCCCGGGGTGCTGAGGTGAGGTTTCTTGAGGCTGTTGTTGCGCTTGAAATTAAGGAGTTTGAGCAGAGGCGTCCCAAGCTCTCATCTCGAGAAAGATGAAAAATTAATTCTTGGGCACATATGTATTTATTCATGAAAGCGACACGCGTTGTGTTACGCGGTGTAAGGTTACGCGAGAACCCGTTGACTTAATACGTTATACGGAATAGTTTGGGAAACGAAATATGGTCGATTTACAACGCTAAATATTCCGAAATGTGAACATTTTACACTCCTTGTGTGTCCGTTGTGGTTTCTGGTGATTTCTGCCATGAGACAGCTAAGAAATGTCTAAAGTTTCAAAACATGCATGTTTCGCTTTTGAGCTTTTTGCCATGAGTGCGACCCCGGGTAGGCGGGTTACCCCACCTTGAGACGTTTACATGGCAAATTGTTACCCCGGCTGACCAGGTTACCCTACCTGGCAGACTGGGAAACCCGCCTAGGTGGTCACCCCACCTGTCATGTAAACGTGATCAAGATAATATAAGAAATTACATGGACAGGCGGGTTACCCCACCTAAGCGGGTTACTTCACCTACCTAGGGTCCTCCACCTCCATGTAAAGAGGCCCTAATAACAAAGTAGAATGAAACCTTTTGCAGTAGGCGGAGCAACTGAATTCAGTTGTAGAGCACAGAGTAACAATAACATAAATTACTCAGTGCCGATAAGGCGTTCCACGCACATGAACGTTTCTCCACAAAAACGATTAATTAGCGCCTCAAGCGACTTAGCGTCTAGTAAATATTTTATCACTTCATATCGATAATTTGTCAAGGGTGAAAGGCAGTATTGCTAAATTAGTTTTCTGACTGGCTTTTGGTGCTTACGGCTTTGCTTTCGTTAAAAAGAAACACCAGACCAAGCACTCTAATAAATATGATTTTTACGCTTTGAGCGTCGTGAAAACCTTTTATTCAAAGTTTTCACCTAGTTTTTAACATAGCAATGACTTGCGGTACATATTTTGGCGAAAAGCACTCGATTCCAAGTTTCCCACATACCTGAGCTTAGACTGTCTAGAAACGAAAAATAAATAGTGACTTTATTCAACGGCACTGTTAGAAAGACTGCTATATATTCCGTGCTCGGCTTAAGAGCAAAAATAATCTATTTGAAACATGCTCGAGAAAAAGAAAAGAAAAGAGATAACTTCTATGTGGTCTAGCATCTATTTCAGGTTATTATAAATCGACTCGACCGAACGCTAGCCAGACACAAAAACCTAAAAGGATTGTTAGTTTAACCTATTTTTAATCACTAGGAATATAACTAGTAACACAAACGCAAATGGATGCAAAGTTTAGTGCATTCTCAGCTTATGAGCAATAGAAAAGTCTCAACGTAGTGGGTAAAGCAAAAGAATTTCGTTGAGGATCAACACGAACAGTGGATTCCCGATTTTTCGAGCCTCCATAGGAAATGAAAATCAGTTGGATTAGTTGGGTTCACCAGGGGAAGGGGAACAACTTTTGGTTCGAGTTATCAAGAGTTACGACAAATCGAGAGCCCGAGCAATCTGGATTCCAATGGAGTGAAAATAATTAAAGTTTTCACGCGTTTCACACTTATTGTTAGCATATCTATCATTTCATGTTTCACACCTTTTTTAAGAGAAGAACAAAAAATCGAACGTTAGCAAGTTTTACAGTTTGTTTTTATTCCAGAGGTTGGCGCTTTCGCTTGGGTGAACGAAAATCCTAAGTTGAGGCGGAATGCTGAGAACAGGACAACATCAATACGCATGTTTTGAATTAAAAACATACTTTAGTATTCACTGGAACGTAAAGCATTATCTATTTCTACTAGTACGTTAAGGTTGATATTTAACTCAGTTTTGTTGGGTTGTGGATTTGGACCGGGGGGTTCAAATCTAAGGGGGGATGGGGGTTCGAAATCCGCTATGACACCAGAATGTTAAAGTCGTGCCAGAATTTTTCAGTCGTGCTGGATAGTTGAAGTTGAGAAGGAAATTAGTTCACTTTTAAGTCAGATTCTGCTAAAGTTAAGATACGCGTTGGAATGTCGAAGTCGTGCCAGAATTTTTCACTCGTGCTGGATATTTGAATTCGAGAAGGAAATTAGTTCATTTTTAACTCAGATGTTGCTGAAGTTAAGAAACGACCTGATTGCGCCAACAATACGTTTTAATCAGCCTCAGAATTATTTCCCGTGACTGTCAGATTAACATTTGACGGTAAATAGCTGGTTGGATCCTTAAGATGTTAAGCGTTAATGCCTAATCAGTTAAGTTCTGTCTCTGGAGAGTATCACAGAGATGCAAACCTTGCAGCCGGGGAACTATTCAGCTCTATTTCTAAGCATTAATCTGCGTTATTCCAATATGTTCTCTTTTCGTTGTTGCCATGTTTGTAAATTTATAATACGGTGCTTATATCAGTTTGAGTCAATAGAATGTGCTATTATAAAATAAAGGAATTGAAACTCGATTTATTATTGAGTATATTTCCTATTATCAAACATACATATCCAATGTGTTAAAATAAAAGTTACTAAGATTCATTATTATAGGAAACTAATAATTTACCTTCCCGCGACTCGTCGTCCCCTGAAATGAAAACAAGATGACTAATTACGATAAGGTTTGCAAAATCATCTCCGTCCCTAAATGAAATGATATTATAGAGAACCTGGTGTCTAAAGGGTGCATAATTTTTTCCAAGCATTAACCCCCAGACTGATGCTGCAAGGGTTATTTATCGCGGAAAAGTCTGGTAATTTACATTAAGCTCCTCTGCCAAAAAAAGCCAAAAGGAACTTATTTGCTCTAACTTTTAAAGTCCAAAAGTACTCCAGACGGGGAGTGTGTTCAAAGTGTGCAAAGTCTTGAAAAAATTCAAAGGTTGGAGGACCTGCATAGCCTCTCCATAAACTTCTGCCTTACAAAGTTCGTCTGAACAGTCGCACGAGCATTTGTTCAAGTATTGCATTCCTTTGCTAATTGATTTCCAAACACACTTGTTTGGATATCCAAACGCGTATTTTTGGATATATGAAATAATTATATGAGCCTAAACACAATCCTTATTGCTATTTTTAAGCAGGATTTACTTATTCGTTTGCCGTTCACCGTCGTCCTATGAAACGCCATTCTCAACGTCCCCGTAAATAGTGTTACATTGTCAATATATGAAACTTGCTGATGAGGAAAGTTAAATTAAAAATAAAAACGAAATAAGAAATTATGTACTTATGTAATTATAAATCATCGCACTAATCTATTAATTTTACGGAAACCACTCATGCACAAAAAACCTGGCTGAATATAGATCCATCGCTAAATATCTATTTGCAAGATGGAGTAGAACATGCATAAAAAGAGAGTTATTAAAGATCGACTTTTGTAAAGTCCATAGAGTCCCCTCGTCCCTTTCAAATTCCTGAGCTCATATCACACATAAGAAAGAGGCGCATAAAGGGAAGGGATGGGGGAGCTCACATGAATTTCACTTTAGTTAGTGAAAAAGGTGCAAGGTAAAAAAAAAAGAAGTAGCAGCATCATACTGTTCCTTGAGCTGCTACACACTGGAGATGAAAAGCTAGAGCATAAAAAAAAAAATTTGGGAGACAGCTGAAATAAATCTATGTTCTCAAAGCCTAAGAGTGAAAAAATTTAATTCACATTTACAACCGCAGCCTATTGTATTTGTGTTACTTCCAACTCTGAGAAGTCAACCGTCATCCCACACACACAAGTTCGTAATAGATTATACATACGCTATACAGGAAAATATATATTGTAAATTTTGATGTACCACGGTCCCGCGGAAAACGACTACACTCACAAAAAAAATGTAACAGATTTTTATCCGAAATTTCATTTTCCTTTTAAGACAGCGAGCTCTGGAGAAAGCACTATGGCATGAAGCGCCATAGCATGAACCGTCATAGCCTTCAGTCTGTGACAACTGTCAATATTCAACTTGTATACCAACTGAGAGTAATGGGAAGATAAAGCGTATCAACGGTGGCGCATAAAAGTCTCGTTTACTTAAGCAATAATCCACTCTCACTATCGGTTTACCTGCGCAATAAACCGCCTACGAGATGTTAAAAGAATACGACAAAAGTTGTTAAGCCAAAAGCCGGCGACAAAAGTATACAAATAGGAGGTCGTTCAACAAATTGACCAGCGGTAAGTACGTTATCTCTCCAGATAAAACCATTACTACTTTTGTTTCTCGTTGAGTGCACAGCTTGTAAGGCTGTGTGATAATGAAGATTTCAATGACCCATTGCTACAGATAGTTAACTTCCCTCTTTTTCTCTCTCAGTAAAAATAAAACAAAACTGAAAGATAATCCCAGGGGATAACATCTGATAATCGAAATAACAATGAGGATCAAAGGCACCAATGACAGCGCACTAAAAAAACCAATAAGAACAAATCAAAGTGCTATACATGAACAGCGACAAGTATGTGTTGCACTTTAAGTAGAGAGAGGAGAAAAAAGTGAAGTTGTTCGACTTTTAGTTCTCGTTCTTATGAAACTCGTCCTATAAAACCAAACAAAGGAATTTTTGTTATTGTTGTTATCGAGTTACTCGAACTGAACGATTATCCATATACACTATAAATACACCTGACACCTCCAAGTTATTATAATTTCTAATTTTTTTGAAGTTCCACTCAGGTTCGTGCTCTTTGATGGTATTCAGATTTCCAGTTTACTTTACCACTGATGTATGAGTTTCTTTGCCGCTAAACCACTAAAATATATTTATACCGGGTCAAAAAAAATAAAAGTTGTGACCATGCCTTTCGCCAAAAGCTCTTACTTGCTCAAAAACCTGTGTTAATTACAATCATCAGAATCATTTGAATCAATTGACATGCTCAACTCAATCCTCTCTCTGCGGTAAATCTCGAAAACCTGTGTTAATTACAATCATCAGAATCATTTGAATCAATTGACATGCTCAACTCAATCCTCTCTCTGCGGTAAATCTCGAAAACCTGTGTTAATTACAATCATCAGAATCATCTGAATCAATTGACATGCTCAACTCAATCCTCTCTCTGCGGTAAATCTCGAAAACCTGTGTTAATTACAATCATCAGAATCATCTGAATCAATTGACATGCTCAACTCAATCCTCTCTCTGCGGTAAATCTCGAGCCCTAACAACGGCCAAATATGGCCAGGCGCTTTGCCCGAGAAAAAGCAAATCGTACTTTCTGAGTTTTCCAGTAAATTAATGTTGTGCCTTGCTACCTTAATACATGTTCTAAATTTCATTTTATACTTATCATAATGGCGAAAATAACAAAACACGACGAGACTTTAATTCAACCTCCTTCATATGTCCAGTACATGTATTCAGTGTATGATACGATCACATGACTTAATTCATTCTTAACTCTTCAAGTTCAAAAGGAAAAAAAGAAGCTGGGCCCATCAACTGTCCCGCGTCCAGTGCACAGTATAAGTCCAAATAAAATCCAATTTAAATTTTTCCCTGCGGCGCTATCACTAGAGCGTTCAACCTTCAATCGACAATCACTTAGTGCTTTAAGAGTATAGATCAACAAAATAATTTAATGGCCTTATCATTTTTATACTTCGACGACTGTCGCGCTCTTGGAAATGTTAAGTATGACCATATGGCAAACGAAAATGATCAGTGTTAAACATCTTGCAGTTTCCTTTCAGCTGTGTATGTTTTAAAATGACAAAATTATCACTAGTCGTGTGCAAGATCATTGATCACGCTTCTGAAGACGTCTTTAGTAGCCTTTTGGGTAGGTGAGTGAAATCGGAGGTGTTTTGCAGATTGCTGTCGATGTAAACACCAAAAAAATTGGACGAAAAAAATATAATTAGCTTTCATAAAAAAAGAAAAAGGCCAGAAATAACTTTCATATGAAATGAAATTTCTTCAAGAACTGCTGACCCGGAATAATGCATCTCTTAGAAAAGAAAAAAATAAAGGAAGCGGAAAGTATACTCATTTCCTCGATTTCAATTGAATTAGAATTTTTTCTCATTGCATTCGGGTAAGTTCTCTTCTTGAAAGTTTCCAATTAATCTTTCAATTTACTGCTACTGCATTCGTTCTTTAGCTGTTTAACTACTGCAGTGCTTTCAGTAAGACGCGGCACCCGCTTCTGTGAATCGCTGGGTATACTTCACCAGACTTTGACACGTCCAAGTGGAATGAGAAATAAATAACACAGAAAATTCTAGCTAATTCAATATTGGAGAAGTCACCTTCTTTACTTTTCAAATTCCGTGGTCTTTGATTGTTAGATTTGTTCTTTCTCTGGAATTTTCCTGTCTCTGCATGTTCCGCGCGTTTTGAATGTTTTACGTAAATTCATCATGCGTGAAGTAGAGGTACACATTGTCGGTTACTTAAAATAATTTTCAAGTTACTTTGTGCTAACCTAAAACTTCAAATCATTTTGGACAAATAAAACATCAGCAGTTCTTCTCGACTTCCGGTGAGAAAACAAACTTGAAACTCAAAATTGTCAAAATTTCTCGCCATAACAAGTCACGTAAATCAAATTCGGAACTTTTTTGCACAGATGTTAAGTTTTTGTGAAACGCTTAACCGAGGACTACAAAGACAGAAACAAAGGTAGATACTGAACACTTTGGGGTCTAACGTACTGTTTATTTACAAAACAAAAAAACCTGCAGTTGCCGTAGAAAGCGGAGAAGAACGTGTTCTTATTGTTAATGGCTAGCCAAAACATGATTATGTGACATTTTAGAATGCATTAGTACTAATGCACACTTCTGTAGACGAGAATAAAAGGATGATCCTGTGGTTTTCCCAATAAATAAGACTTGCGGAATTCACTGCCGCATATCTTTAATTTCAACGATCAGATAAACAATTGTCACAAGGCCGGGAGACTAATGTTTAATGATTGTTTGCCGAAGTTTATAACACCAAAAACTTCGTTTCGAGTCGGTTTGTTCGCAGTGGAACTAATGGGTCAACAAAAGGGAAATTTTTTTTCATGTTGTTCGCCGGCGGATGCTTTAACGAGGTAGCCACGCGCTCCAAATCTTATTGAAAGCACTGTTATTTAGAGGCAATGTTTATTAACTGAACTAAACGTCAAAGGATCACATTTGATTGGGAAAAATCGTGCATGCAACCAACAGTAAAAACCGCACATACACTCGTTAGCACCTCTATGGACGTTTCCGTTCTATCCTCAAAAGAAATATAAACAATTGTATATTTAATTAGGTAAAACCGTACAGACACTCCAAAAAAAAAGTAAAAAAATCAATCAAACAAATGGTTGTGGGCAAGTTAGTTTTCATTTCTTTATCGGTTTTTTCCAGTGTCTTTATGTGTTTTTTTTTTTGTTTTTCTTGTTTCTTACTTCTGTACGGCAACTCTAGGATCACAATTCATAAGTCTTAGCTCGAACATCGATTTCCTCGTTACACTGATCAAATTTGTCATAAAGTACATTAGAAGTACGATTTAGTTCTCGTCCACAGAAGTTTCTTAGAAAAGAAAGAAAAAAGATGGAAGATCCCGTGTTATTTATTGCTGAATCGTTTCTACACTTGGATAAACATTTATATCTCCGATAAATACCGTACAATATTAAAAAAACCTCTGCTTTCGGATATGAAAACAGCAAAAGCATAACAATAAAAGAAAACTACAATCAAAACTACCACGATTCATTACTACCACCAATTATTTTGAACACTCCCCAAATATTTTGAACATACAAAGCAAACATGAGTAATCACAATTAACTATGAAAAATCATCATGGCCTCTCACAGACAATGCTGTGAATACTCATACAAACGAGTTTAACGAAAAAGCCCAGTTCCATTTGCATCGCCTTGCGGAAGGAGTTATGAAATTTTGTCATGGTATAAAAAAAAATACACTGGGATGTCAACCGGTGATTTTTAATTTCTCCGTCGATATCCTTTCAAAAGCGAAACTTTTAAATGCTGCCACCACCACATGGTTTTACCCTCGCTTAAACTTAATTCACTACTAAATGAATGAAAGCACTTTTCAGTTCTCATTGTGTTATTTGCTCACTGTTTTGCTGTTGTTTCTGTCACTGTCTGGTAAAATTGTACTAAGAAGCTTAAATAAATACAATCAAATAAAATGTGTTAAAAGAAAATCAAGAAAATGAAAGTGAATATCCTACTGATCGAGTGTATTTGCTTTACCTAAAGCAAACAGACGTAGCCACCGTGTATGCACAGTGTAATAGAGATTTATAGTTCTCGTTCTCAAGAAACTCATCCTTATTTTGTAGAAGATAATCTTGAACAAAATAATTTTCATTGTTGGCATTGAGTTTCTTGAATTAAAATTTAAAGGAAAGCATCCATATACACGATTTAAAACGTTTAGTATTACCCCGGCGCGAGTTAACTCTGCTAAACGTGCCTCTTTTGCAGGCGCTGAGATATTGTCACCGTGCCTAATTTATGCCCTAATTTCGGAATAACCGCCTTTTTTCTAGTCAGGTAAAAGGCAACTCTTTAATATATATTGAAGTTCATAGTACAATATAGGTACGTTATACAGGGAAATATATATTGCAAATTTTGATTTATCATGGTCCTGCCGAAAACTTCTACAATCAAAAAGATATAACAACATTCTTATACCAAATTTCATTTCACTTTTAAAACAGCTAGCTCTGAGAAAGAACCATGGCATGAAAGGAACCGCGATAACTTTACATCCGTGATAACTGTCGACATCTAACTTCTATGCCAATTGGAAGTAACAGAAAGGTTAGGCGTATAACCGGTCATGCATAAAAGTCACTGTTTACCGCCGCAATAAACCACGCGGGAGATGTTGGGAAAACATGAGAAAAGCTGTTTAGCCACAAGCCGGAGACAAAAGTACACAAATGGGAGGTCATTGTACAAATAGAGCAACGGTAACTACGTTATCTTCCTAGACAAAACCATCCCTACTTTTGTTTCTCGCTTAGTGCACAGCTTGTAAGGCTGTGTGATAGTGAAGATTTCTATGATCCATTGCCAGGATGGTTACCTTTCCTCTTTCACTCCATCAGTGAAAATAAAACAAAACTGAAAAAAATAATCCAGATGGACTGTGTAAAATCTCGGCTTTCGTGTGCTACCTGGAAGACTTTGTGCCGGTAATGAAGATTTCTACAAGTTATTAGCACAGATAATTACCTAGCAGCCCCTTGATCAACTCTGAAAAGAAAAAGAAAAAAAGAATTACGATTGGGTATAAAAATATATCCGAGCAGCCGCTGATTTTACGATAACCCTACTACACGAGAGCGCTGAATTGTTACGTAAAAGCTTTATTGAACGGATGTAGACCATGTTTAAAAGAGAAGGAATTGATTGTCAGCAGAGTCACAAGAGTCAATTTATACAATCAAACTTGGTGAGCGAGCATAAACCAAGTTAGGGCTATGCATAAAGACTTTTACAGGACAAGCAAGAAGTACGTAACTTTATGGATAAAACCATCCCAATTTTTGTTTCTCGTTTAGCGCACAGCTCGTAAGGCTGTGTGATAATGAAGATTTCTATGATCCATTGCCACAGATACGGGTAGTTATCTTTTCTTTTTTCTCCCTCGATGAAAATAAAACAAAACTGAAAAATATCTTTCATTTTACCCAGTCAAAAAAAAGAAAAAGAAAACCTTGGATCACAAAAAATGTGTTCTGCGATTCGATCCGGGCAGGAGATTGAGAGGTTTGTTTCCAATTGCAAGTAGAAGAAATCTCTCTATAAACATTTCGCATCTGTGATTCAAAAAGTGATGTACGAAGTGAAAAAATAGAATCTCCTTTGACCAGGAGAGCAAAGGTATGGATCGTAGCATCAAAATTTGAGGACGTTTGTGAACAAATGCACTTGGAAATTTGATACGCACATATCAACTTAAATTGTTATTGTAGCTTGCGTGCTAAAAGTGTTTAGCATCATGCGATTTTGGATGGTTACCATCATTCTGGATATTTCTGTGACTTTTTTTAAGCTTTCAAACAAACTCACAAGATAAGACCTACAACACGACCTATATTAACTGAACTAAGCGTTAAAGTAAAGGGGGGCAAGTTTCCAAAAACTATTGTGGTGCTGGGTCGGTGGAGGAAATAAAAGAAATATGTTTTCCTTTTAATAAACTAAGTTGACATTTCGAATTGGCCACCGTAAAGAGTTTCAAAGGCTAATAACTCGAGCGTTAGCCCCTCCTAATATAAATATATTTGCATATCGAATTAGGTAAAAACCGCGTATACACTCATAAAAAAAATAATCAATCAAACAAATGCCTATGGACAGGTTAGTTTACATGGTCCTTTTCACACCTCTTACAAGCTACGCTTTACCCTTCTCACTTTTATTAAATATATTATTTTACAAAAAAATTGGAGTTGTTGGTATCCAGTTTGGAAAATATCCATATCGATTGTATACAATGTCGGCTTTAGTTTGCTACCTGGAAGAATTTGTGTCAATGAAGATTTCTATGATTTATTAGCACAGGTAATTACCTTCTATATCTTCTTAAAATCTGACATGTTTGAAAAGAAAACAGAATGACAAAAAACCACATGAAAATTCATCCAGGCCCATGCAGAGTTTATGAGAACACTCCCGAATAAAAGAGCTGAATTATCGCTTGGAAGAGATACACACCGGCAAGGTGTAAAAGAGAGGAACTAATAAAGTCGGCAGAGTCTGTAAAGCCAAGTTATTGTACATTTTTATTGTATATTTTAGAAGGCCTGGGAGAATTTAGTCACTGAGCTCATTTCAAGTCAGTAACATTTAAAGGTAAAACTACTGATCACTTGTAACTTCAGGTAAACTACACTTTAAAACTAAAGTTTAAATACTTCAATATCAAATAACTAACGATCAAAAAGTTTTTAGAGACCTAGTTCCTAAGTAAACCGAAAATAAACACAAGTTTACAAAGCCAACGTAGTCACCTCGTCGATTCCAAATTCGTGAGAGCATATCACAAACAGGAAAGGTACTCATAAAAGGATGGAGGCTATCCAGAAAGGATAAGCATTTAAAAGGAGCGGTGGGGGGGGGGGGGGGGGAGGGAAAGTGGGTTAAGTAACTTGTACCGTATCAATCTCCCGTTTTCATAAGCCTGAGGGACCTAAGTCACTAAGCGTAGCACTTTATTTCCGTTACATATAATGCACGTTAAAAAAGCTAGAATTGTCTAAAAAGGACATATTACAAATCGAATAGTTGTGAAAGACCTTTAGCTCCAAAGTAAGCTGATAGAATACGGCATTTCAACTGAATAGGAATTTTATCGTACTGCATTCGGCTTAAAGCTTATCGTTAAAGCTTCGAATTTACCTTTCAATTTATTGCTACTCAATTCGTTTATTAGCTGCTAAGAAGCAAAAATCCTGCACGAACAGCAAAATACTTCTACTTGTGGGAATAATTGCGTACGCATGCATGGTGCAAACCTCTCACGAGCCTGAGAAGCGATTTCCAATTTTCAAGACAAGAAAAAAAGCCGTCTTTTGTTTGTTTGCTTTCTTGTTTTGTTTCTTTGTTTTGCTTTGTTGTTGTTGGTTTTTTAATCGATTTACTCCAATTTAAATGTGCTAATAATGAAGATTTCTATAATTCATTAGCATAGATAATTACCTTCCATCCTCTTCCTACGAGCTGAAAAGAAAAAAAAATAGCAATTACCATCGGGTATGAAAATACATCCCAGCCCCCGCTGATTTTGTGAGACATTTAAGCTTATATGCGTATAAAACGTGTATATTGTTACGTATAAGCATTGAAAACGGATTTACATCATGTTTAAAAGGCAACGAATTAATAGTCAGCAGAGTCACCAGAGTCAAGTTATCCAATCAAACTTGGTCAGCGTACATAAACCATAATAGAGCTATGCATTAAGACTTTGACAAATGGAAAAAACGGTAACTAAGTTATCTTTCTGGATAAATCCATCCGTACTTTTGTTTCTCGTTTAGTGCACAGCTTGTAAGGCTGTGTGATTATGAAGATTTCTATAATCCATTGCCACAGATGGTTTACTTCCCTCTTTTTCTCCCTCGGTGAAAATAAAACAAAACTGGAAAAATAATCCATACAGACTTTTTACAATCTCTGCTTCCGTGTGCTACTTGGAAGACTTTGAGCCGATAATGAAGATTTCAATAATTTATTAGCACAGATATTTACCGTCCTCCTCCTCCCCCTCAAGGACTGAAAGAAGAAAAAAACAATAAGGAATTACCATCGGTTATAGAAATACATCCGAGCTTAAGCTGATTTTATGAGAACACTACAACACAATAGCGCTGAATTGTCACGTATAAGTTCATTGAGAGCATGTGGAACATGTTTAAAAGGGAAGGAATTAATAGTCAGCAGAGTCAAGTTATCCAATCAAACTTGGTAAGCGTACATAAACCATCATAGGGCTTTGCATAAAGACTTTTATGAAGAGTAAAACGGTAACTACGTTATTTTTCTAGATAAAACCATCCGTACATTTACAAGAAAAAAAACCTTGGATCACAAAAAATGTGTTCTGCGCTTCGAGGCAGGACACTGAGAGGTTTGTTTCCAATTGCAAGCAGAAGAAAACTCCGTAAACATTAAGCAACTGTGAGTCAAAAAGTGATGTACGAAGGGAAAAAATAGAATCTCCTTTGGTCAGGAGAGCAAAGGTTTGGTTCGTAGCATCAAAATTTGAGAACGTTTGTGAACAAATGCACTTGGAAATTCGATACGCACATATTACCTTAAATTGTTTTTGTAGCCTGCGTGCTAAAAGTGTTTAGTATTATGCGATTTTAGATGGTTACCATCATTCTGGATATTTCTGTGACTTTTTAGAAGCTTTCAAACAAACTCACAAGGTGAGACCTATAACACCTCGCTATCTTAAGGAGTTTTTTAGGGCTACTTTCACCTATTTCTATGATCCATTGCCAGGTTGGTTACCTTTCCTCTTTTACTCCATCAGTGAAAATAAAACAAAACTGAAAAAATAATCCATATGGACTGTGTAAAATTTCGGCTTTCGTGTGCTACCTGAAAGACCTTCTGCTGATAATAAAGATTCCTACAAGTTATTAGCACAGGTAATTACCTTCCAACCTCTTCATTATCGCTGAAAAGAAAAAAAAAACCAGAAATCACCATCGGGTCTGAAAATGCATCCAAACACCCGCTGCTTTAGTGAGAAAACTTCTATACAAGAGCGCTAAGTGGGTTGAGTAACTTGTACCATATCAATCTCCCGTTTTCATAAGCCTGAGGGACTTAAGTCACTGAGCGCAGTTTATTTCCGTTACATTATTGCACGTTAATCAAAGTTAGAATTGTCTACAAAGGAAATATTGCAAATCGAATTGTTGTTAAAGACCTTTAGCTCCTTAGTAAGCTGATAAAATACGGCATTTCAACTGAATAGGAATTTTATCGTACTGCATTCGGCTTAAAGCTTATCGTGAAAGTTTCGAATTTATCTTTCAATTTACTGATCCTGTATTCGTTTATTAGCTGTTAAGAGGCAAAAATCCTGCACAAAATACTTCTAATCGTGGGAATAATGGCGTATGCACGCATGGTGTAAACTTCTCACCAGCCTGAGAAATGATTTCCAATTTCCAAGACAAGAAAATAAAACCGTGTTTTGTTTGTTTGCTTTCTTGTTTCTTTTTGTTGTCGTTGCTGTTGTTGTTGTTTTTTATGTATCGCACATCAAATATAAAGAAGAGAATATAGTAAAGTTGTTCGACTTATAGTTCTCGTTCATAAGAAACTCATCCTATAATCTCAAACAAAATAATTTGTATCTTTTTTTTTATCAATTTAATCTAATCTAATGATACATCCAAGTACACTATTTAAAGTGCAACTCATAAGACATTTTGATATTGAAAATTTCCACGATTACTTAACACAGATAAAAGGAAAAAAACAGGAAAAATCTTTAGAAGACACGAACTAGAGGTCTAAAGACCTCTACTTCGTGTCGTAACTGTAAAAAAAACCTTTTGAGGAAAATTTTTTAAGCCGCACTCAGCTTCGCGCTCTTTGATGATATTCGAATTTCCAGTTTACGGCTGATGCATCAGTTTTTTTTACCGCTAAACCACTCAAATCAGTCTCTGAACCATAAGTTTAAAAAAAATTAAATGGCCAAAAAAATTAAAATTTGTAACCAGACTAATGACTGTAGATATATGAAAATCCAAAACGTGCACTGCAGTGAAGAAACGAATGTAAGAGATCCTCGCAGCTATAAACACTACTGAACTAGTAGTTGAAATAAGACCTGCCAAAAATTCAGGCCCGAAAGGGATTTGAACCCATGACCTTTGCGATACCGGTGCAGCGCTCTGCCAACTGAGCTAACAAGCCAACTGGGAGCTGGTTATTAAGTTGGGTCCAAATAAACCGTCCAAGTGATGAATAATCTGATAATGATTGTAAATATATGAAAATCATATATGTGCACTGCCGTGAAGAAATGAATGTAGGAGATCCTCGCAGCTACAAACACTACTGAACTAGTAGTTGAAATAAGACCAAAAGATGTTACTAGCTCGAAAACGTGTGTTACTCACCTTCATAAGAATCATCGTCAGACGTGCTCGACTCCATCTTCTCTCCGCTATAAATTTCAACCTAAAAACAGGCTAAATTTGAATGGTAACATTATTATTCTGTTAGCTACAAATAGAGAAGAATATCCTTTTTTCTGAAATGGCACCGAATTATGGTAACATTGTTCAAATCAACAGATTACCTCAATTCACAAAACTGTAAAACTTTTCCAACTATCCCAGTTTCGGTACGAATGTCTTAATTACCCATATTGTGTCAGTTTCATTTTTAAGCTCGTTTGTTTTTCTAGATTACATCCTGGAATGGTTAACCCTAACATACCAGTCATACTAATAAATAGCATAATAATACAAGAGTATGCAAACAAAAATACAGGATATTGGATATCTATAATTATTTAGAATATACCCCAGTAGCAGGCATATACTGAATAATTATTGGATATCCAGAATAATCAAGGTCAAGGTATAGGAGATGATTTTGAAAAAAACAAAACAAAACAAAACATGCGCTTAATGTATGCTCTCTGAGGTTAACAGTTGCTGATATTTTGTCATAATGCCTGATTTATGCTATTATTTCAGTTGATTTGTTAACTTTTTTTGGTTGTGTATGGCACTAGAATTGCAAGGACATTGGAATTGTCATGTTGTGCTTTGCTACCTAAATATGTTTTCTAAATTTCAATTTGTACTTATCCACTTGATAATGACGAGAATCAGAAAATACAACCAGACTTTAATATCAAACCCAATCATATGTCTATGTATACATTCAGTGTATAATACAATCACATGATAGGAAACACGATTATCTTCGAGCCTTGCTAATTCTTGATATTCAAGTTCTAAAGGAAAAAGAAAAGCGAGGCCAATAGAATGTCACGTGTCAAATGCACAGTTCAAGTTCAAATAAAATCAAATTTAAATTTTTCCCGCAGCGATGTCACTGACGCGTTCATTCTTCAATCGAGAAATAAAGCTCACTTGGTGCTTTAAGAGTGTAGATCGACAAAATAAACCCATGATTCCCTTATCATGTTGACATTTTGACGATGGTTGAGTTATTGGAGAGGTTATGAATGACCATATGGCAAACTAAAATAATCAGTGTTAGATTTCTTGCCCTTTTTTTTTCAGCCGTTTATCATTAAAAATGACTAAATTTTCACTAGTTGTGTGCAAGATCATTGTTGCTATTTTTCTTAAGACATTTGTTGTAGGGTTTTTGGAATAGTGAGTGAAATCGTAGGTGTTTTACTGTTTGCTGTTGATGTAAACATAAGGGTAAAACTATAAATTCTTACATTTGTAATGCATCGTAACAACGAGGTTCAGTTCCGCTCATTAAGCACTAAGAATAACATAACTTGTCGAAAAAAATAGCGTTAGCTTTCATAAAATAAAAGAAAAAGATAGAAAAACTTTCATACGAAAAGGATTGAATTTCTTCAAGAACTTCTTACCCGGAATAATGCATTTCTAAGAACTAAAATGATGCAATAGAAAGCGAAAGGTCACGGGAAAAACCCCTAATTACACATTTACGCATGTAATATGCATGAAATATCACGCAAAAAAAAAAAACAGTTTCGAAATGAATTTTTACTCTACTTTGTAACTCTCCGAAGGTATATTGAAGGAAGAAAAAACGGGATACATGCCCTGAATCATTGAGTCGTTCTGTCGGCTGTGAAATAATTACAAAACCTAAACACTACTATAAGACCTATTTTTCCTCCCGCTGACTAAATAACTCATGATCAGTATATTTATTCCCATCACGTACATGATTGGCGCTAATCCAGTTTCTCCACCATATATATATATATATATATATATATATATATACAGCTTTCATTTCATAACAACCATCGATTTCCTCGTTCTGTCTAATCTGGAACGATATAAGCACAATTGGTACTTTTCTCGTGACAGATATTCCTTAACTATCCCAAAGCGGAAAAACGTGTCTACGGAATTAATAACACAACCGCAGTTTAAGAGCAAATCCTTTTAAAGCAAAAGGTAAGTTATGCATCGTTTCTAAATGTGATTACACAGCGACTTCATGTTCCCTGCTTGCTTGTTAAATTGTAAATTTACGTTACAACGTCGGCGTAAAAACTCTAGGACCACTCGAAGCGAGCGAACAAACAGATAATTCAGCAATACTGAGGCTCCTCGTGTAATTCTGTGGATGTTAACTATCAAATAAATATAATATCGCCATCTGGCTCGTTTTAATACCTAGCCAACTAAAGCGAATTGTAATTGCGATAAAGATTTCGGTCAGTTATTGCTTGTTCCCGAAGGAGAAATTTAGGCCCTCAGCTCGGCGGATTCAAAATGACCCACAGTCCATCAAATCAGTCTGAAGTTACGAATACTGTCTTGTTTCAATTTTAACCTGCTTTAGAGTCAACATTAAGAAACGCTTCGGGTAACATTTCAATTAATCGAGGAACGGTTCGACAAGTCCAAACATCCAATGATCTTGAATGTCGAAAAATGACGAAACATCAAATAAATATGATCTCGCCCGGCCACATGGTTCGTTTTCACTGCTCGCTAGGTAATCATGAGTAATATCTATATTTATTGACTTCTCCAGTTGGAAAAATTAAGGCCCATAAGCTCGGTGAATCAGAACTGGCCAAAGTACAACAAATTTAATAGTTTGCGGACTGTTGCTTCTGTTTTTCTAAAACAAGTTTGAGAATAAACATTAGAAACCGCTTATGGTAATATTTTCATTTACCACGAAAGGTCCTATATCATTTAAAGGCCCATTTCCAACCTTGATGCAACGCGGTCGTTTGTTTTTGTTTTGAACCACCGCTTTTGTTTAAATAGCGCCTCTGATTGGTCAGTTATTTTTATCTTGTCACGTTGTCTCGAAATGCCTTCTGCGTTTTCTCCGATGAATTTGAAGAGCTTGTCAAAATAATTCTGTTTAAAACAGTTCTTTACGTTTTAATCCGGCATGGAATTGGATGAATCCATTGATTTCGTAGAATCCCAGACAGTAAACGCTTATGGATCGGTTGTTGCTAAAGAGGAACACGAAAATCCTTGCGAGCATTTCTAAGAAAGTGAAAATGTTGACCCACCACGTTTTCATTCATTCATCAATTTTGTTTAAATCGAAGTTTTCCATCCTTGCTAAATAGGACCAAGAGTCAGCACAGGCGGCCGAAGCTCCAGCTGTGAGATGATCATTTTGCGCAATAACAGTCATGGCGGAATAATAAGGGTTTGTATGGGAATATTTACGACCGCTATTAGGAATAAAAAAATACGTCGAATTCTCAAAAAAAATACTTCGCCTTACTTCCACTGTGTATTGCTTGTTATCTGACCGCTTACTTTGACGAAAAGAACGCATTTTAGCGAGTTCTCCGTTTCGAGGTTTTCAACGTTCCATAAAAACTATACTAATTTTTCGCTGGAAAATATTCTACCTTCATTTACAATCCTCAAGCACTTCTAGAAAGTGAAAAAATTCCAACGTTGTCCGTTCGCTGACCTCGTACACAGAGCGCGAAGAGATCCAAGCGTGACACTAAGAAAATTTTCACCGGACACTACCGGACACGGTCTTCGAATAACTAAACGTCCGGCAGTCTGACATTTTTCCATATTTCTCTTTGAAAAATAACAATTTCTACTGGGTATATTTTATCTTCATTTAGAATCCTCGAGCGCTCCTAGAAAGTGAAAAAAATTGAACGTTGTCCTTTTCGCCGACTCTGTTCACTGAGTAAGAAGAGATCCAAGCGTGACACTTAAAAAAAAAATTTTCTTCGGATTCTTCCGGCCAAGTTTCAAAATACTGTAAGGAAACTGTAAAATGACGAATGGCGAATGTATTTACCGTAATACAGTTGACTATATGTCTAGGATGGCTCTTGAGAAAGACGATTTTAGGAGGTTTTCAATGATCTGGGAGTTTCGTGTTACAGGAAATTGGGTCGCGGCGCGCGTTGCATAAGGGTGGAAATGGGCCTTTAAAAACATCTTACCACAACTGTTTAAACATACCTTTTTGTCGCCTGTTCAATGTTTCTTGTCTGGGCTCTGACAGCCTTCAAGATGACGGCTTCGAAGACCAAAACAAGCAAGCCTGTTCCCCAGGTTCCTCTCTTTCTTAAGCGGGCTTCAATCTCGAGCCTAGGGTTATTTTAGCTCTTTGTCAGCGGTATGGTTGCCAAATAATGACCTCTAGGAGAAGGAATTAATTCAATTTTTTTGAGTGACTGATGGTAAAACTCCACACAGGAAGTATGATTTACGGAAGGGATCGATGGGGCCGGAAATAGACTATTAACAACGATAAACTGGAATTGTTTTGACTGTTGTTTGTATGTACTATATTTTTTTTCTTGTGTGTGAAAGTTTTCACATGTAAACTGCCTATCAATTTGTAAGAAAACATCCAACCAAAGCCGCTGCATGCTGCAATGAGGGGAAGCTGTTCTTCATGAAACGATGGATTGCTGTCGTTGTTTTCAAAGACGTGTACGTAGAAATAAATCGTTATATAAATTTGTTTTGAGTGAAAAGCAGAAAAGAAGGCATTGTAGAGGCTGTGCAAGCTTACAGAAATGTACCAGTGTAAAAGAGTTCGACATCAGAATAGCATAGCATTTAGTGTCAAAGAAGAAATCGAGAAGCATAAATATGTAAGGAAATCGCGAAGGGTTCCACTCTTAAGAAAACAGAAATGAGGTCTGTCGCCATCCAAAGCCCTTCTCAGGCCACAGTTTCACCATCTGCTTTACCGCAAGTAAACGATTTAAAATTTCAGTCCATTATACCCACGTCTCGAGTACTCCAAGAAAACACTTCTGATGGAAACACAGAGTTAATCCTTTCGTATTTATTTATGAATCTTACGACAAATTAAATCCTTCATTTCTGTCACCTATATACTTCGTAACACTAATTTAACCAAGCAATCAACCGGGATTAAAATACTTGAGAACGCTGGCCAGAAATCCTGAGATACCTAAGTATGAAGGGTTTTATATGAAGCTACATTTACAGCTGGTTTGTGATTAGCATTTTTTTTTTTTTTCACAATTACAATATACATGTGTGTCATTCAAAATTCCATGCCAATATATTTTTGTCCAATTTACTATGATCACAAAACATTCAACAGAGTTTAACTCATTCAATATGAAAATATTTATCAATATATAGAGAGTTACATTTTGTTTTATATTCAATTGATAGAACATGCAAAGACTGAATCGTGAAGGGTTGAAGTATATATGCTATGGGTTGTATCGTAGACAAGCCTTCCAGCTGCAAAAGCTAAACTTATTATTTGGTTACCTAGTTGTGGTGTCAAAGCATGTACCAAATTTCAGTTTCTAGAGGAGATTTTGATGAACAATATAGAAGCCTATGTGTACAGAAACCTGGAACTACTGGCTTTTATATCTTACATGTAACAAGGAATAGTACCATTTCAGTTGGAGGAGCTTAATAAAGAAATGGTAGTTTGAGCTCCTGACTTGCTTGATTTTTGAGTGTACTGTTGTACAAGAAGATGGAAGTCCAGCACTTCTAGTGTGTGTGATATATAGTTATGTGATGAATACCCAATGCTGAGAGCTGAACCTTGTCCAGATACTCATTACCATCATCCTTATCCTTATAACTGCGATATTTAAAAAATAAGACGAGCTAAAAGTTGTAACAGACCAAAGGAAAGACCATTTTTAAATTGTCTTTCTTTTTAGTCAATCACTGATATAAATGTAACCTTGAAACATCACAAGCATAAAAATTGCAAAATGTGAACCCTCCACATTTTTTTCTCTCCAGAAAAAACAACTAATCCCTAGCTTGATTCAGCATACTGAATCATATAAAATAAAGAAGCAAGAGCAAACTCAAAGCTTGTGATGTTTTCAAGGTTCAAATTATATTCGTTGCTTCTCTTTTTCTTTTTATCTTAAGGAGGGATGTGGGTATTTAATTCATATGCATGTGTTTTCAGTAAACTCAGGGTCAAGTAATAGTCTCAAAATGTTACAAAATGTAACACGTCAGGTAACAATTTTAAATTTTGCTTCCCAAAGTTATTTTGGAACAAGTGCACAGCACATTTAATAGTTTTTATTCTCACATGGAAATAATAAAAAAGTACATTTCAAAAGGTCAAAAGATAATATGTCAAACAGGAAAATATTAAATTAGTATTAAAAGAAACTTGTTTGTCATTTTTTCATTGTTAAGTATATCAAGGAAAGGTTAGGAAAGTTGTCTAAGGTATGTCGCATGTTAGAGGCGACGGAATGGGTGTTTTTATAAGAGTTTCAAAACATTGCTGTGTTTCTTTGTTCTGTAGTCATCCCGGTTCAAGTGCAGTCACCTGCTCCATCAATAGCTTCTCTTAAATCTAAACCAATCGCTTCTAAAGTTTGGCGTTGTTCCTTTTTCATTTCCTCTGAGCTCGATTCTCGCGTAAAAGCTGCGTACAATGCCATCACTTATCCCTTTTTCTTTCACTTCCAAATTTCCAGGAGCACCGGAGGACATAATGGAAAAAATCTCGGTATTTTCTACTGGTTTATAAATCACACTTTCTATTTGTTACGATGATTCTTATGTTCACGTACACAACAGTAATTTACGTTCTTCTCTTCTTTTGGTGACGTAGCGGACCGTCTACTCTAATTTAAGCATGCGCAGAAGTCAACCGGAAGCAATAACTAACAATGTAGACATGCGCAGTTAAAGCCGGAATCCCACGGTTTCTGGGAAAAAAATTCCATTCTCCCAAAGGTCATTATTTGGCTACCAAATCGCTGACAAGAGGCCAAGACGACCTTAGGCTGAAGATTGGGCGGGCTTTTAAAAGATATATTCCTGAGGCATGCACGCTAGATTTGCATCGAATTTTATGTTTTTAAGATAAAGTACAAAAGAGAAAAATATTTAAAAAGAAAAATTCTTTAATTTGATTTAATAGCTCATGATCACAAAGTGTTTCCTTTCAAGCTTTCTGGAAAGGGTCAACTACGGCACTTTTCAAACAGCAATGTTTCAAAGCGGAGCTAAAATTACCTGTTCGAGCACTTGAGCGTTCTAAGTTATGTCACGATCCTTCTAGCATATCTTTCAACAAGCTATTCTTTATTTGTATCTGGAAGATCACTAAGCTAAAGCTGAGACTTCACAGGCTCAGTCAGATTCCAGAGATCAATCTGCACGATAATATCGTTCTGTGTAAATATTTAAAATCTGAAATAATGAGATGCGTCGGGTCATTTACATCATGCGATCTAGCTCGTTCAAAGCGGCTTAGGACCGCTAAGGATTCCCAGAGTATCTTACTAATCTCTCTTTGAGCAAAATCGGCTATTTAATGGCAGTTACAGGATGAAAATATTTGATACACAACCAACATTTGATATCATTTTATTTCCCTCTGACCAAACTATACACATTAAATTCAACAGTATGCAAACTTTACAATATTTACACTTATTCGATTACACTTCTTAAGGTTTGCTTTTAGTGTTTTGAGGTTTATTATTTCTATTTTTTTTTCATACAGGATTTGTTTTTCGCTTGCTATCAAGCAGACATGTTTCAAGTGAGTTTTAATCAACTTCTGTTCTTTTAGAGTGGAAGTAACTGCTCTCTTACTTTTAACATATCATTTTCTACGTTCTGTTGCAGAATGAAACATTTTTGTCAGATTAAAATGGTAGTTTATGTAACAATTCGAAAATTTTGTACGAACTTTCTAACAACTCTTTGAGTTTATCTTAAACTCCCATTCAGATGGTAAGATCAAGATGAATAATTAGGGTCTAAAAGTCTAAGCAGTTAAGAAAAAAATGAAAATGTTTAGAGTAAACTCTCTACAATAATTCCTATACTTAAAATAAAAAATAAAATTATAAACAGATGAAAAGGACATCTAGCGTCTTAAAATCAAGTTGATTTGTAATTCAATAAGAAAAAAGCCAGCAGCAATTTCATATTTATTTTATAATTTTCGATTTGATTTAATTTGATTCAAGAAAGGATGATCTTCTTCTTTCATTGGGTAACAATCGTGTCCACAAACATTGAACTATTCAATAAGTTTCATTCTAAATCTCTAACATAATAACAGTATAAACGAAGCCATGGTTAACAGTAAAGCGCTCAGCTCAGTCCCTTCTCACAAGTAGAGAAATTTAGTCAAGGTATCCATAGGAACGGCTAACAGTAAATCGCTCAGCTCAGTCCCCTCTCACAAGTACAGAAATTTAGTCAAGGTATCCATGGGGGCAGGAACCTGGACAGAGTTAACACGCTCCACTACCAGTCTAGTGACTTCTGTCAAGATCTCAAGGAAGTGATGATGATGATGATATTTGCTGATCACTTCGACTAAAGCCTATTGCAATAATCAAGTACAAAAAATGAGGAACATCACCATCCAGGCAGAAGAACCGTTTTCGGACAAAATGAGCCAAAAGACTTAGAAACTTGAGACGAAAATTATAACGCAGGCCAAGCTAGGTTGGCAAAAGGATACTTTATGTGGAAATTGAAAAGACCTTTAAAATGACCCTTAATCGAGTCAGCCCACAGGCGGCCCAAGCTCCAGCTCTGAGATGATCGTCTTGCATGGTAAGCGTTAAGGCAAAAATATAAGAGTTTGTATGGGAATATTTACGCCTCGCCTCACTTTCACAGAGCATCGCTTGTTGTCTGACCGCCTACTTTGTTGAAACGAGGCCATTTTAGTGAGTTATCCATTTCTAGTTTTTTTCTAATACTTCTCTCTTAGGAGATTACGATTACTTCAAACACTCTTAACTCTATAAACGACCGCCAAATTTCAAGTGGAGCTTGTGCTCGACAGTAGGAGACTAGTTAGTATAGGGGATAAGTTTCTAAAAAAAATGTGGAGCTGCGTCGGTGAAAGTATAACAGGGTAATTAAGTATTGTCAATTTACGCTGTTAGCACATGAATCGAACAAAGCATGTTGCTTTGGTTTTTGCGATTTCTTACCTGTATAAACCAGGTGCCATTATCCGGATCTCGATATGATACGTAACCCGGCGCGGTGGCAAAGGCCAGGACAAAGTCGGCTTCCGGTGGAAACACGCTCCGCGGGAGGGTGCAGTCAGTAACGAATGCAGTATCACATGGCTGGGAGCTTATCTGTGCCTGTGACGTGGTCACGACCTTCTGCTGTAAATTGATATCATTAACAGGTGAGGAAATTGAATTATCAGCGTTGTCTCGACATCCTCTGCAAGTTTGGATGATGAACGCTTTGGGTTTATGCTTAAGTGAAGGACACTTGTTCTCACGGAACTCGCACATCAAATTCTTGACGGTTGTCTCCCTTCCGTCGACGCCCAAGATGCAATCGCGATCTCCTCCATGCGACATGACGATGAACACAAACGCGTTATATGCTTTGTGATTTGCAGCTCCAAACTTCTGTGCCACTTTCTCCAACTCGTGGCTCGTCAAATCTCTCCGGATAATTACTTCAAAGAAGAGCGTCCTGAACAGAAGTTGGAGGCTACGTTCGTCTTCGACGGCTCCTGGTCGGTTCAGGTCCCTGTTCTGGAAGTTGACGTTATTCACGATGACGCACAATCCTCGAGGATCCTTGTTCATTTCATAGCTAACCTCCTGGGCCAAAGCTAAAAAAATTGAAGTTCCAGTTTAAAATCCAATCAAAGAAGTTTCATTAATCAATTGTATCAATAACAAATGCTCGATATGAGTGGGTTTTAACCCTTTACACTCTCACGTTGGTATTCATATTCTGCACACTGTTCTCTTCTCATTTCCTCTGCAAGAATAATCTGTTTGACAATCAAGAGCTTCCTAAATTGGTGATCATTTCCTTTTTCTCGTGACCTTAATTTTTGATTCAAGAATGATTAATATTCTGTTAGGAGAAATTAGGAGCCAATCACCCTGAGGGTTCAGGGCCCCTTTTGTTTTTTTAATCTTAACCATTATAATTTTTAAAAGGCGAAATGGCATATAGTATTTCATACGTATTTACGATCCAGCTAATGACATATACATCATTCACACCAAAGCTTACACATGTTTTAGGGCTGTTTTTCAACACGATTTAAATTGTTTTTCCTTATAAAAGCTGTCGACTTCAAATGTAGCACATTGAAAATACAAGTAAGCGATTACTTGAATCTTATGGAAAAATTCACTTTTTCTGTTCTGAATCTGATTTTCCGTCAGTTAAACCCGGTTAAACTAAGTATTTTTTCCTAGTATGAATGGGGTAAGAGACGGAATCCAAACAGTCATACCTGGAGTGATAGGGGCTAAAGGCACTGTTGAACCTAAAGGAAAAAAAAGCATCCATTTTTAGGCAGAATTGCACGTCCACTTAAATTATTTTAGTATCCCAATCAATTTTAAAAGGAATATGTTTGATGTACGGCAAAACCTGAAAAACACAGATCTAGTTACTAAGTGTCTCCTGTTCTCACCAGCGACCGCTTGTTCCAATTTTCCAGGACGAAAAGTAATATCGTACGGTCATTGCGTGTTGCTTTAGCTGCTGCGTTTATTTCACTATAGAGAGAACAAGAATCCCCCCCTAGAGGCTTACCAATATCCAAGGCATGTTAGTTGGGGAGGAAGCTCATCTAAAACTTGTGTTCTTCCCGTATCGTCACCAGGATCAATACATTATGCAGTATGCATTTCTCGGTTTGAAAACCATTAACATTCAAACTGACCAGCAGTCTCCAAGAACGAGACCTATGACACTCCACTGACAGACTCTAATGATGACGTTAGTCCTTGAAGTCTTCAAAACTTCAGCCAGTCCGGGGGGGGAGGGGGGGGGAAAGGGGTTGATGCTTCAAATTGATCGGCGCATTACTTCATTAATTGTCTTACCTAAATACACTCTTGCTCTGAGTGTGTGGTTCCGATATGGCATTTTAATGCTTGGTTGTTCACTCTGTTTATCCTTCATTTTTTTGTTTACCATCGTCAACATGTCAAGCAGATGGTACAGATGAAAGGAACTTCTTATGACCTGGTCCAAGATCTGTTGAACGAGCAAAGCAAAAGTAACTGCTCCGCTCCCTTGATTCAATAATTCACACAATGAGTATTTATCTCTTTCCTATTGATCAGTGAATGCTGATAAAAAGGGTTGAGGGAGTGTTGTATCAACATTGCTCTATTGTAGCATTGATGGTAATCCACGAAAAAAGTACCCATTTTAGTACGTCAGCCCCTCTTTCTCGTTTTCTGGGCAAGGCCCGGCTCCTTCTGTTCGTACCGAGCTATTATCCAACACTTGAAGTGCATCGAGCAGTTTTGTCACAATTGTCTTCCCCTACCGTCACTCTACCTCTGAGTTCCCTACTCTGACATTTTAAAGTTGGCAAGAAAATTAACCTCCATTTTAATATTACATTTTCATCGATATTAATAAGCTGCACAATGCCTGAAGTTTTCGTTGATCTGAGCTGCAATAGATATCAGTTTTGCTTGACTGGGTCTGGTGAATATTAATTCAGGCCCCATTTCCTTCCTTGATTCGTACGCTTTGCGACCCGTCATTATTCATCGCTGGAGGATTTTGGTTGTGTCATTATAAAACTTATCTGATCCCCCTGTGGCCCTGTAGCATTCTAATGATCCCCCCTCATTTGCAATCAATTTTCAAAAGTCCCTCATTATGTTCTGTTAGCGACGACTGACTCCCATCTTTTCCCCCTGAAAACTATGTGATTCCCCCCAAAATCCTCCAACCTCCAGCCCAGCCCCCCCCCCCCCCCCCCGGGCGACAAACGATGACTGATCCTTCACCTGGATAAACAAAGACCCTGGTTCTCTGTTGGGTTGATCAGCTGGATATGTAGAAGTCACACAAATAAGCAGAAAGTCGGCTTCTTCGGGGCAGCTGTCTTTCTCACTGGCGGAGATGCAAGGCAACCTAACGGCATCCTTTTCTGCAAAGCTTCCGCTTGCGAAGATTGAGCACTCATTGTCGACCCTTGAAGGTATCCCTTTAACACGCTGAACAAAAAATAACTTGGGTTTACCCCGGAGGGAGGGACACCTTGATGCTGTGAACTCCACCATAACATGCTCAAGGCTTGCGTTTCTACCATCAGGACAAGATATTTCACTGCACCGGCCAGAAACAGACAGGAAAATAACAACAAATGTGTCAAAGTAAGTATGATCTTTCTTTGCAAATTCCTTAGCTAAATTATAGATCTCGTCCCTTTGAAGATCTCTTTCAATTAGCATATCAAAGGAAAGGAACTTAAACAAGCCCTCGAGCTGCTCTTCTCCCACCGCTAAGTTTGGAACGTTGTTTATCAGAAGGCAAAGTCCACGCGGACGAGATGTGTGCATCACGTAGTGGTGGCTCAGCCAAGGTGTTTCCGCTAAAAATATAAGAGTAAACCAAATCAAACAAATTTGTGATTTTACTTTCATGGGGGCTGACCTTGATTCCTGCCTGTCAGGCCACAGTAACTCATTTCAGTAAACCGGGGCTTTTACATGCTGACGATCAACAAGTATAAAAACCATAGGGCCTATCAACAACTTAACCGAGATACGGGGTCCTGGAAAGTAGCAGGTCTGAAAACTGCATTGTTACATTCACACCTTATCTTCCTGCTGATGGAACTACATTCGCCTCGTGTTCTTTACGGGCGTGCGCAAAATATCTGATGGCAATACTGGCCATAACAATAGTTTGATGGAGACAAGACTATTAGCTAGTGGGCAGGGGATTAACATTCTATTCACAGGGGAGTGGGGTGGATCTGAAAACTGCAGTGTAAGAGCGCGCTGCGGTTTTTATCGGGCAGTACGAAGCAGAAAAAACGCCGAGTCATCCTGGTTCTCAAAAATCCTGCAGATATATACATATACACATGTAAATGCTTGTATGTGTACCAGTGCGTACGCATACACATACGCATACACATTGTTCTCATCGACATACCTGGTCCCTGGCAAAGTAGTATTGCTTCGGGGTCCGGGACAACCCTACAAAGCGCTGATAAAAAAAATAATAAAAAAAAAAAAAAAAAAAAAAGCAACAATAACATTAACAACAAACATGTGAAGAGACATTAATCTTCTAACACTGATCCTATATTGGCGAGTATAAGTTGTCCAGCACATAATAATTGTGTGCGTGTTGCGAATTTAATGAGTTGAAATAGACAACCTTTTTTTCACCAGCCCTATCACTGCTATGAGTGATCAAGACCGACTATCTCCATACAATAGCAATCTAAAAGCAAGGAGACAAGTAATAAAGAAAAATTTCAATTAAGGGATTACTGGTTGATCCAATACCAAATTCTTCGAACTAACACCATAAGAACTGTATAGCAGACAGTGAGGAAAATTACTAATGAGATCTTGGGAGTGAAAGAGTTAACTACTCCAACACTGATGTTGAAACTGGCACACCCTTTCATCCATGAACATGCGCAACTAAGTCAGATTGGGCGCACGCGGTTCGCCACGCAAGTGCCTCTACGATCGGAGCTAGTTCTTGTCAGCATTTTTGCAATGTTTATCCATTTTCTGAGTGACTTTTAAGATTTCACAGGTTTTATTTATAAATTTAAAGTGAACTCCACCCTGAAAGATAAAGGCGACCCGGCAGTCTTATGACCCTCTCCCCCCTCCCCCTCCCAAAAAACAGGCGTCCAGACAACGCATAAATTTTACGCAGTATGAATAACTGTCGTTTTTAGCAAAACCCACTCAGGACGCACATTTTATGAGGAAGGTCCTCTGATGGAATGGGGCGCATAACTGGACAAACTTGTGCTTGTTTCTTGATGCGCTACACGTTATGCATTTATTCATATAATTCTTAAACGCACTTATTAAAGCCAAACGCACTTCATGGGCTGGACGACTTCCATGTTTAACTGTTGCAAAATGGAAACAAATCTGTGGGACAAGTGTACCAAACAGAGCTGAGTAAATGGCAACTGACCTCTAAGTACTCTTGTTTACCTGCATGCATTGCTTGCGCTAATCTCTCCACGGGGAGGCAAAATTGAGCTGAATTTCCAGTGTCTTCCACATCTGTTGGCTCTTGCTGTACTGGTGTTATAGCGATTGGAAGTCTTGGATCAAAGTAAGCTAGAAAACATTAAAAGAACACGGTCCTAAAAAACCAGGTTAGTATTTCTTTCGGACTGAGGTTCTTTTTCGTTTGTTGGATATATGGTTGTTGTTCATTTTCCTGGCTCCAATACTTATTTAGAATGTTTTGCCTTATAGTTCGTATTATTTCTTTTCTTTTCTTTTCTTTTCTTTATTTTTTTTTTTATTTTATTTTTTTTTTTGGTTTTGGTTAAAACACGTTGTAACACTAGTAGCTATTCAAGTTTCTATTGCTTGAAATTTCCCACTTTTTTAACATAAAAACTGAAGAAATAATCCTACTCCACAACATTACTCATTAAAAAAAGTTTATCTAACCCTATCTACCCCCCTAATAATTTTTAACGTTGTTGAAAGTTATTTTTCGTGGGTAAAAATATTTTCCTCTAACATCCGCTGACTGAGATAGAGGAAGTCTGAGATGTCTTTGGTTACCCAGCACTTCTTCATAACAGTATGATCACGTGGCCTTTACCTAGATCTTCTTCCGGAACCAGTGTGACTTGAATTTTACTTCCGCTTCCGGTGGAACTCAAGCGAATGTAACCATACCAGAAGTCTGGTTCACTTCGGCTAAAACTGACCCATCCTTCCTCTCCATTGATATCAAAGTGGACGCGGTTGCTCTTTAAGTCACGGTAAATGCACAAGACACTTCCGTCTCTGATGTCTCTGTTGTAGAAATGTGTTATTTGCGAAGAAGCAGCAAAACTTGTCTTAGAGTCGAATGTTTTCTTAAAGATTTGCTTCTGTTGGCTGCTCCATCCCCTGAAGATAAGAAAATGAAAGGTCATTAGATGAATTCACAATATGATCGTTCAATGATTTCGTAAATTCATCTGTGAGAGATGAATACACTGGAAGAAAAGCAAAAAAAGGTACAAGTTTCCTTATTTGGTAAAAAATGCTATCGAGTGGAGGAAGGAAATCACTTTATGCTTAGAGTTAGCAAAAATTTCTGGACTCGTGCCGCCAGTCCAGTCCAACTTTAAAAGCGCTGTTGAAGGGGTCCTTAATAACGATCAATCGTGAATCTGATAGTTAAAATGGTTTCTGACGATCCCAGACAATGTAGTTGATTGACACATACAGTACGTTAGATGTAATTTCAATATTTCTTTTCAACATTGTTCGAATTTAACTGACTTCTCATGGAGCCAAAAAACTTTAACCGCTGTAACTTTGTTTTGACTAACGAGCCGGGTGAAATTTCCCGGGAAAACGATCCTCTGACCTTATTTTACTTAATTTGATCTTGTATCTCGGGCGGTACCGGATCGATCTGTTTTCATCAAGGCTTCGATTGACGGACCTACCACCCGTTTGCTGGAAAGAGGCGATCGTTAGATTGTCTGAATTCATCGCAACGCCTGTGCCTCTCTTTTTATTACTCACTTTCGCCCCATGCCTCCTTCATGGTTCCAACACTCGGCCCAAGCTTCCCCCGCTTTGTTACAAGGAGACGGATAAGGGTGCAGGGCAACCTTAGCTAATATAAGTGGACGTGATAATTACCACAGTTTTCCAGTCAGTCGAAGATGTTCTCCATTCTGAACACCCAACATCTGCAGTTTCCTAAAGAATTATAAGGAAATTCTACTCCAGCAAAGCGCATTCAAATTATAAACTCAGAAGTTAGCAAAGCACCTTTCAAAATGTATAAAATAACATCAAAAGCTTGTTGTGAAATAAATTAGACAAAAGAGCGCTATTTCAGCTCTTTCTGCGTGGCATAGCACGTACACAAAATAGTTCGCAAATGTTTGGAAAATTAAAAATAATTTGAGGCCGGCATTGCCTCACGCACCTCACCCCTTGACCTTTACCTTTTAAAGGAATTCTTCAAATCTAAGGATTGCCATCAAACATCACAAGCAAATAAGCTTTGTTTTGTGACAACGCATTGAACAAACCCAGAACAATGGTAATGCTAGGAGTGGATCCCGTATTTTTCTAGGTGCACTACTATGACGTAACTGACGGGGTGGGGGAGCGCCCCTGCCCTAGATCCGCCCCTAACTACTTTTTATGCAATGTGTTCACGAGAATAGTGTGGATTGGGGCTTGATTCATACCTGCTTTGCGGAGAGATCAATCCATAGGTCAAATTCGATTTTCCCTCGAAACAATCCACAAACACGCGCAGTTTAGAAGCACCACACAGAGGATATCTTGTCACAATTTCACCAAACGATGGCCAAGTATCTCCTTGTATCCAAACTGTCGGGGTTGTTTCAGAAAAATGTTGAGAACCACGGACTAGCTCCAGCGTACGAAAAGCAGAATCTTTAAAGACTACATTATAAATTCAAAATGAAAATTTGCTCAAAGTTAGCATAGTTTGGTTGCATTTGGCTTTGTAATTCCCGTATAACTTTGTCACAGGCTTTGGGTTAGTAATCTTTAAAATATCTAACCGGAGGACAAGTAGTTTAGTAGTAGGTCCGCTATTGCACACAGGCACAGAAGCCAGAGCTGTTACCATGGTAACACATTGGTTCGCCAAGTGTGGTCCCGATGAAACGATTTTTGAAAAGATTACGAGTTGAAGTATTTTATAACACCAATTTCCTGCTGCGTTGGCGATATGTTAAATCCCCCTCCCCTCCCCCTCACCCCTTCCGCTCTTTACCCCCCCCCCCCTCGTCAATGCTAGTGATAATTTTTATTGACATAACTATAACAATAATGATGACGAAAAACGATAACTGTGGAATGATGTAAACAGTATAATAGACATTAAGAATAACTTCGTTTGTATTTATTCACTAGATGCTATTCAGAAGGTTACTTCCGGTCAACGGTCTTTTTTACTTTGCCTACGTCACCAGCACGCGTGTGGAAGATCACCTTTACATAATTTTGCTCTCGATGACCGCCTTTGTATTTGGAACAGTTTTTAAATAAAGTTGAGTTTCTCATACAGTTGTATTGCTTTATCACAAAAGCGATGACGATGAACTTTAACAATGATGACTGGCGATGACTGGGACTGTTGTGATAATAAAACTGCTAGGATTTATACAGCTTACTTCTAAGAAGAACAATTTAGAAAACACGTCTTAATAATTTAGGGGCCTGTCATATAATCCTGTAATTTCAACGAAACCACTTTCTAATGCTGAAAAACATGATGTTTAGCTATTGATTGAGAAAAATATGTGGCGAATTTAATATTGGGTAAAACAAAGGTGAACCTTACGGGTTTGAGGCCGCGTGACGTACAAATTAAATCTCCTTGAGTTTGTATAGGTCGTGCATTTATGATGAGGGGCGAGTCGACCGTATCAAAACCGATCAAATCATGCGAGACAACGCAAAAACCTTAAGGCAGTGAACCTCAGTGAATCAACTTCCTGCTTAATAGAGAGCGCTTGCATCTAGCCTACGTGTAGCCGTTCTCTACACGTGGGCTAACTTGCATCCAAGTCACGAAATTGCGCATCAAATGATTTTAAAAATTCATCAGGTCGCAGTCAATTGTCATTTCGTACGATTCAATCAATTTTTTTGCCCCCTCTGCATGCCAATCCAACAGCATTGTTCAACACAATAATATACAAAATGCTAATTTGATTTAGGCGACGAAGGGAAAAACCCCTACTTAAAGATTAGCACAGGGTATCAAATGTCTGTGAAACTGAGATACGTAATGTTTGACAACAAAATTAACTTGTGCTTTTGCAGTTTCACGGATTCTCTGTGCAGAATCCATCAATAATTAAAATTTCCTTCAAATAATGCATCTTTACCCCCTAATTTGACTGAACTGATAACGAGTGCATCGAATTCTCTAATATGAATCGTAAGCATCGGCGAGATGAGTTGCGATCAGTGAAAGATCGTAATTTCGCATGGCGTAACAGAAAAGAGGAACAAATCGAAATAAAAATGTGTGTTTGCTCTCGGAAAATACCCTTTCTAGTGCAAACGGTCCATGTACATGTCAGAATTTCGATGCAAAATGCAGTGTCTGATTTCCATGCGGAAACGCTAGTATAAATAAACAATGGAAAGTGAAAGTCGAGTCAAGTTCCGCTAAAAACCAAGCTGCGTAATTCTTAACCGGGCAACGTTATCGTCCCTTTCTGTACCAGACACAACACAACTAACGCTGGCTTCACTATAAAGAGCTCACCTTGCTCCATTGTTTTGCGTCCGTGGACAAATCATTTTGTTTCTGCCAAGGGAATGATTTAACTTGTTTTGTCTGGGAGTTACTACATCACGGGCGACGAGCGGGGATAGAAAAAACGACCCAAATACGAGTGGTCAGCAGTGAAACAACTTTCATATTTCATATATAGACAGATCATTTGTAGTATCAGGAAACAACCGTGTTGTAAAGCCGAAGTGTAAACAGTTTACTTTGCTAAATAAAATGTTAAGCAATTCAAAAGTGTTGATTGTACATATATCTTTTACTGCTTTAATAAACAATGAAGGTATCGGTGGCATCCGAAAGGTACCAAGAAGAACTAAATGTACGTTTTGTAGTTGCAGAAAACAATCGTGTTGTAAAGCCGAAATGTTACCAAGTTACACTTCGCTACTTAAAAAGTTAAGCAATTTTCCTCAAGCTTTAACTGGAACAATACTTTTAATGCTCTATTAACCAACGGAGGCATCGGGAAAGGCATTGGTGACACCGGGAAAGGCATCAAGAAGAATGATATTCACGTTATGTAACTTGTTGTGTGACGAAAAAAACGTATCTTGACTTGTTCAAAGCATTAATCACAGTTGGCTTCCTTTTCACTTGAATTTTGTATCCACAGCCTAAGATGAGAAATTTAAAATTTCTATCAGCTGAAGTTCTTTTACTGCATATTATATCTATTCAATCGCCCCCAATTCACGTGGAAAAAAGGCAAGTAGGAAAACACTGAGCTTCGAGAAACAGCCATGTTAAGGCTAATGTATTTACCATTCCTTAAATATTTACAATCAAGACCACTCGTTTAGGAGACCTTTTCTCAAAAGATCCACACGTGCAAATAATGCTGTTTTCCGTTGGAAATGTTTTTCTTCCTATTCAATTGAACAACTGACTTAGCGTTTAAGCCGAGAAAAAAATCACAAAGTTTGAATTCTGGGAAAAATTGCCTAAACTGTGAAGTAAACTGTTAACATTTCGGCTTTACAACACGATTGTCTCTGGAACAATAAATTATATGTCTCTATATGAAGTATAAAAGCTGTTTCACCGCTGACCGCTCATATCTGGGTCGTTTTTTCTATCCCCGCTCGTCGCCCGTGATGTAGTAACTCCCTGTTTGTCTTCGTAATACGTGATCACGTGGCAATAGAGACTGTGTAACCGAAGAAGAGAGGGGCGTACGCGCGAGACATCACGAGTGTTACGTGCTTTCGCGCTAGCAGCGTGGATAGTGATGTCTAAGCTTTCATTTGCGGAACGTGTATAAAACACAATTATCTAGTTACGATCTAAATCACGCAATACTTAAGCACGTTTGGTATCTCAGGTCAAGGACACAAACGCAGTCGGTTTACGACACTTTTATTACAAAATGTTCTGTTTACGTTAGGGAATGAACCACCATTCGTATCAACAAATTTATAACATTCACACTTGATGTATATGCAACTCAAACCAAAGAGACAAAATTTTTACACGGCTCACTGAAATGGGCAAAGACGGTCAAATATCGGAAAAAGACAAGTGAAATCTTTCGCACTTTAACTAAAACAACTAATCAGCCACATCTGTTTCCTAATTTCAAATTTATCAAATTCTATTTTAGTTCCAGATTGGACGAAGACATGGCATCATTTATGGACTGTATCCTTTGTTTTATTCTAAATCCCACTCTGTTCTGCCGCTGTCTCAAAAATTCGTTTAATTCTTTTTCACGTTTCTCCCTGTAAAAGAACGCAAAACAAACAGAGGCAGTCAATAATTTTTCCAGCATTCTCTTTGTGAATGGACCAGCCGAACCGGCTATTTTCTATGAATCGTAAGCTCCCCTAAAACAAAATGTAATACACTAGGAAGGTCATCAGTACCTTGGAACGAAGGATGTGGTGGCTGCTGTTGGAGCAGCCACTAAGGTTCTCGTGTTTCCGCCTGGGTGAAGCACCATCTCACTATAAAGATACAGACACATACCATCAACTCAGACTAAGTATAACCACCCCTTTACTGTAGATAACAAAGCTGAAAAACTAAAGTACACGTAACATTATTATAAATCACGAAAGACGTCGAGAGCTACCTTAATTGCGACGACCCCTGTTGATCTTGGTCTCCAAGAATGCTCTCTGCCGAGGGAAACTGGGCACAAACCATCTCTGGCGTGGGGATTGGGATCTCCTGGAAGCCTGGGTCTGCTGCTTCTTCTTCCCTGAAACAACAGATAGTGGCAAAAAGATATCAGGATGTAATTTGTGAAGGCACTGTTACTGAAGGTGTCCTCACCAAACGCGAATTTTATTTTAGTTCTGGAGCCCTTTCTTGGGGGAACTTTAATCAGGATGATTAGTTATACAGAAATCTCCCACCCTACAAAATATAAACCTTTGATATTTTTCTCTTAGTAAGGAATGTTTAAAACTTTTACTCTTCACCGCGTCCAGTAACAGGACGCTGTAGAATAAACTAGGAGTTTAAGATTTTGCACGCGAACATAGTGTGGGAGAAGTGTCCTAGAATGTTGACTTCAAGAGGAATTTCGTGCAAACACGTGATTGCAGGCATAGTTCCTTTAAAACTGGAAAATAAATTGTCCAGGAGGCAGGAATTAGAAGAGCCACCTAATAAGAGCAAACTGTTTAAAGCGCGGGAAAGTGTGCGTGCCCAGTTCGCGCTTGTTTTAAGTCTTGCATCTGATTGGCTGCGAGAGTTACACGAGCAAAGTTTTATACACCAATAATAGAGCGGAAAAAAAGCAAAACCAACGCAAACTAGAATTACTTCTATTATCAGTTGAAAATTTTGCGCAGAGTTGATCATATTTTCCTTAGTGATGTGAATATCTTAATTTTGTATCAATTCTGTTACTCTTGAAACCGCTCGCATGATTTCGTATCGATGCATACATGTATTCATACATTATTTATCTTCTTTGCTTAAATTTGCGTAACTTACGCTTCGTCATCACTCATGACGTCATCATCCGGGAGACCTTGTAGTAATGAAGGCACTTCCGTAGGCAGCAGGTCCTCACTGAATGGGTCAGTCCTAAGGTCGGAAAAGGGTGTACGCATGTTTTAGCAAAAAGAAAAACTATGTTTGTTTTCTTACCGCGCCTCTCAATGAATATATATCTCATTGGACGTTTTGGTGTGTTTACGAGTTGTCCCGTATTTTGATGAGCTCGTAGGGTGAGTCAAACTACAAACAACGAGTAAAAATACTTAGCAATACTTCTCACCAAAACGTCTGATAAGTTATTTATTGTCTACGGCTTTCTTCCTGCTAGGTCTTTCTGTTCACTTCTCATAAGGCAGGGAATGCAAAGCGGATAGGAAGGGCAGCGCGCAGCCGACTGGTTAAAAAGATTTGTTTTAACAATACAAAATAACCAACTGTCCAAAAAACCGTATAATATCGCAGGATATGTATACTCTATTCGCCCGTTATTTGTACTCTGCTTCGTACAGTTGGATAACAACATGCGATCTTTGAGGCTTGAATGGACCCAACCTTGTGATTTCGCTCCACGTTACCAAAAATCATCATAACAGTTATATAGGGCAAAAACATCAAGGGTCAAACTCATTCAGCCACAACGCTGGACATGACCTTCTATACAGTAAGAACCATTCCACTTGTTTCCCGAAAGGTTAACCACATTACTTTCGATATAGTAAAACGATTTTTCCTATCTATCTCCAAATTCATAAATGACACATTACTGCAAAGTGCTGTCAAATAATTCAACCACATGATTTTTGAAATGACACGTTATTGAAAAGTGCCGTCAAAGAATTTAACTCTTCACTGATCGACTCACCATCGAGGAATCCACACATTTGATATCGTTGGATTTGCTGCCATGGATACCAGAGGCTGACAAGGAAACCGCTTCCACGTCATAACACCAGGAATAACATCCTAAAAAGGATACAAGGAGACAAACATTTCGGGACTTAATTTCTGACGAAAAACTGCGTCATTTTCTTCCAAATTTAATCTACAGTTAGTCAAGTGAATCTAAGGTATCTAAAAGCAAACTAAACCTGCCATAAAAGTAGGACCCATTGTGAGCAGAAAGCGGATTTGCGTAGATCACTTCCGTGAAACAAATGACAAACCTCAGTTTTGAGTTTTTGTTCAGGTTAATAAAAAACATAAACTTTATCTAGTGGCTGTAATCAAAGTAGATGACAGCCACTGGTGGATGATTTGGGTTTCTTTCCATTTTCGCTTTCTCTCCTTTCCATACAATGGAATTGTAAAGGATTGAAAGAGAGGTAAAAAAGAAAACGCAGATCTCTCTACCATTTCGTGGGAAGGGTGGAAAATCAAGTGGCATGGCTATTAACGACAGATATTTTTTCGGAGAGCAAGAGAAAAAACTGCGGAAACATTTATTTCTACCTCCCTGGTACTTAAAAATTCTTCATAACTGCGATGATCACTCTCATCTGCAATTTTTACTGTTCTTCTCGCATCGCACTCAAAGGTAAAATACGAGGTTTCTGAACGGCAAGTTTTATGTTGCAAATTGTACAAACGTGGCTCTTAGAAGAATAATGCTTGATCCATCTCGCAGTTTTTGACAAAATACTTCCATACAGATAGAAAAATGCCCTCAACTCACTTTCTTCAGTATTTGATGGCCGAGTATTACGATTGAAAAAGGTTTCTTAAAGCAGTTTCTCGATTAAGTTTCGTAAAATCAAAACTAAAATTATAACTGAACTGACCTATTACAACAGAGATAAAAAACCAAGGAGTCAATGAAAACCCAGCGCTATTTAACTACACAAACTGACCAAAAGCGCGGGAAAACGCGAGTGGCCAAGTCGCGTTTTGCTTTCGCTTTGCGTCTAATTGGCTGTGAGGGCAGTGCATGACAAATCACAGAGAGAAGTAAAGCAGAAGCAAAGCGGTCTCAGCTCGCTTTCTTAGTCATAACACCCACAGATCAAGTATCAATTGGTGTTCACCTGTCTCTCCAGGTATTTCCTGCCTTGTTTCCCTGATTTTCCAGCAGTTCTGTTACGTGGTAACGGACACAAATGATAGTCTTCATCCACTTCGGAGTAAGGAAGCGGAGGCTTAAACACTTGTAAACCTGGTGCGGGGTTCTGTAGGCAAAAAATCATTGGCTATGAGCCATGTATGAAACAAGGCCAAGTTCGCAAAACATCGATTAACGCCTTATGAATCTCAAGGGGATAGAATATCTCTACTTCCCTTAAATCTTTTCAGTACAAAAAAGAGAAAAAAATGGGTAAAAACATCCCATTCGTAGCAAACGCAAATACACCTTTTCATCGTCGATAATTCTCATCAGCTGTCTGATTGACAGTGTATTGACTTGACAAGGAGAAATGACCTTATGGTCACTCCCGGAGAAGAAGCGGTAAAAATATTCATTACAAAAACAAAATACAACAACTGCTGATTTTCTTGATTCTTACAACCGATCAGTCTGACAGTCTACTAGAGTAATTGCAAGGAGGAATTCATTATTAAACATTCGCGGGAGTAAAGTGGTGAAAATCTTCTGTAACTTACAAAAATATGCATGGGATGGTAAGATGTGGGTCTGAACAACGCAGCAGGCACCACGAGGGGCACCGCCTCAGGCTCCTGCACGGCTACGTCCTCTTGTGGGGTTGTGATAATGGGGCTCTTTACTTGTGGATTCTGTGTTTTGTCTTCTTCACCCTCTTCTTTAGTTTCCTCGCCTCCTTCCGTGGTCGGGACGGGACTGGGACTTCTAACCGACGTAAGCGGTACACTGCTGACCAAGTTTATTATTTCATCCTACAGGAAACAAGTTGACAAACGAAAGGACATGGCGGTAAGATAGATGGAAAAGAATAGGAAAAACTCATAAGAATCGCTTCAATGCAGTTACAACGAATTATGATGAGGAATCAAGTTCCAATCAATGGATCAACCAGCTCTATCCACTGCAATCTTATGGCTAGAAACCACATTTGAACCAAGAGATGTTAGGTGTATACAAATATATTTGACTTAAACAATTAAACAACTTCTAGAGGTACTTATCTGACTAGAAACTACATGCGATACACATACAACTCCCACAGCATTTGAATATGAAAGCGATCGTCGCAGTATTGAACACTACTTAATCGGTAGTGACAATAAGGCCTGAAAAAAAATTCAGGCCTGTACGGGATTTGAAACAAGATAATACAGTAATATTATATTGATTTGAACCCATGACCTCTATGAACAAAGTTCTACTAACTGAGTAAGGTACTCAGTAAGGTACTGTACGCTGTATCTGCACGCATGTACGAAACACGTTTCAAAGTAAGTATTTACATCGAGTAAAATGTTGGATTATCTTGAGATAAACTTATTGTACGCAAGTAAAAAAATAACCGTGCAAAACAAACTTGACGTTACCTCGGCGCCAACCCTCAAGGGACGTACGAGCTTTGGCGGGACATACCCCGAGGACGCGTCGGCTACGGAGTGACGGTTATAACCCAGGATGTCGCACTGTTTGGGGACCTAGAGACAAATTATGCTTTAGACAATACACAACAGACAGATCCACAGAGAGAACTCCCTCCCTTTAATCCTTAAACCCTTAAGAGTAACTAACATCTAATTTCTTCTTAGAATATCACCACTGAATCACACATTGATGTCATGAGAACAAAGGGAAATAATCACCAATTAAAGAAACCCTTGATTGTTAGACAAATTCTCCTTGTCAGCACCTTATTAAAACGTACAGAGAATAGCAATTTCGCTCTGTAATTGGTCTAAAAACTCGCAGTCGAACCAATCAGATTGAAAACCAAAAGGCAAGGGTTTTAAGCCTTCGGCTTCGGCTGATAACCCCTACCTCGACCTTGATTATTCTGGATATCACAAAACCCTCATTCAATAACTGTTTATAGTATTTCATTTTTAACAGTGTTATTAGAAACTGTAGATAGACAAAAACAGCTAAGAAACGTACCTTTAAGTTGTAATAAGGCACGTGTGTTTTGACATTGACAAAAGTCGCTTGCACATTCAGTGTACCAAGAGCATCAACATCCTGAGGGTATAAAAGAAACTTTTACTAAACCATTTATCCATTCATTTGTAAAGACACCGTGGCTTTGTGGTTAGTACGAGAGGTCCTGGTTCGAGCACGGGCGGAGAACTGGGGGCGGGTACCTATCAGCATCACGAAACTTTATCCTCGAAGCGCCTCTTTCCACCCAGGGCCCAGCTTTTCGAAGACCAATAAGCGAAAACCCAGGGTCAATGTTAATCCTGGTTTCATTATTCCTTTGTTCAAAAGCCTTTATTGTAATAATTTTCCACTTTCTTTCTAAAGCATCCCAATCATTAGAATGTAGACAAGCAGAATCGGGTTGAATTTTCTTTCAAAGCTTTCAGACCGGAAATCAGACTTCACACTAACCCTGAATTATCTTGCCTCAGCTTTGAACAACCCGGTCCAAGAGCATAATGGGTGCTGGTGAACCACGAAAGGGAGGCAGGGGCGGGAACTACTAAAGATCGACAAGAACCCCGTCCAGAGTGGAGAAACGATACTTTTGGTCTCTTATGCTTTTAAAAACCGGCAAAATTCCGGCGGAAGGAGCCATCGGGGTGTCTTATCCCTTTTATTACTTTCCTGAAATCATATTTGACTGACAGTGACTATCTAAGCACACCGTCACCGTAATGATAAGCCTAAAATACCCCCCCCCCTCCCCACACGGCCTGCAAACATAACTAAAACCCTTAAGCTGAGGCTATCAAGGGCAAGGTCAGATCCAGAAATATTAAGCATGTGTACCATATCATCTTTTGTGTCCGGAGATTTATATGAAGGAAAGCAAAACGGAAAAATGCCTTCAGATGAGATCCGCAGAGGGACCTCAACTTCATCGAACAGCTTTTCTTCTTCACTCTCTGCAAGTTGACTTCCTAAGAAGCAATGAAACAAAATAAAAACAGTTTTAGGAATTTTACCCGTGAGCACTTCCAGCCTGTTCGTACGCATAGAAAATAAAATTATGACTCTGCAACTTCATTTAGAAGTAGCGCCATCTAGATTGTGGGAAGCACAGGTTCGAAACCGTCAAGAGTCTGCATTTCTTTGTGGCTTTATCTTTCTGAGCACAATTTTTTAAATAATATTTCAACCGAGAGGGCTCAGTACGGAAAATTATTACTATAACATAGCTAGTAAATTTGTCTAATCAAATTCAATTGCGCGAGCGTGCTCTTTATTCCTATTGTGCACGCTTATGACGTCAGCAAACAAATCCCTCGCGAAAAAAAATTTTCCATCGGGTTGAAAATGTTATAACACAATTGGTTCATACATCAGCTGTGCGTTCATCGAGATATGAAGCACTTGGGAAGTTTGGAGAGCACTCAAGAAGCTAGAGTTGCTCTAGGCTACGCCTCGAGCAACTCTTACGCATCTTTCGTGCTCTCCAAACTTCCCGCGTGCTTCATATCTCGATGAACGCACGCTGGCGTATGAATCAATTGTTAAATGAAAGAACTTCTGCCGTGACTACAGAAGAAAAATTTAGCTGAGATGTCTTCCTTACTTGTGTGTTCTCGGGTGAATTTTCCCTTTCTCCAGTCTGTGACAAATTCTTCCAGGGAACTTAAGTGTCTACTGGCTCTTAGTCGTACTATGACCTAGAAAAAAAAAAGCAGAGTACAGTTAAAGGAATTACTGAGAAGAAATTCGCAAATGTGAAACTAAATGGGGCAAACATCAACCACATGAGTACGCCACAAGTATGACGTCGGACGTCATAATGATAAATAAAGCTCGAGCGCGCGCGAGAATTAAGATAAATCGCGCGCAACATGTGGCAGCAAAAAGAGAAAAATTATCATCACGGCACATTGCATCCGTGGGGACACATTAACTTGACCATATCCTCTGGCAGAGGAATAAAGACGAGAACACGCTCTGAAGATCGCATTATTTAACTTAATTTAAAGCTACTTCTAAGCGAAGAAAACTCTTTCCCAGTGACACTTCACTTAAAGTACCTGCTGGAAAAAAGGCCTGAGAAAATACAGGGCTTCAAAGGAATTCCAAAAGGTTCAATCACAATACTGCGCCAACATCTCATTATTATACATAAATGTTTCCTAAGAGTTCACTGATTACTAGCCTGTTGCAGGTGCTCAGTTACTACAACAGAGCGAAAAGCAAACGGTGCGACAATAGCGGAGAAGTGCAGTGAAAAAGCGAGAGGGTCCCTCGTTTCCACTCCTCCGCTGTTGTAGTGCTGTTCACTAACGCGCTTCGTTTTACTAACTAAACGCCTGAAACAGGCCAGTCAGTTATACAAATAAAGCGTACACTGATGATTACCTTCCGTCCCGCTTGAACAAACTTCTGTACAACCATGTGCCTCTTGCTCCACTCGTCATTAACAAGAAGATCAAATCGAGGTTCATTTTGAGGGATCTGAGAGTAAAAGAGTAACATTTCCAACCATGTTCATCTGGACAGCAAATGTTAAAGCTTACACGACAATAAAGAAAATAACACTTCAGCGCACCAAGATTATAGTGCTTTGCACCATGACGAAGATAAATCTAAGGTAACTACTAAGCATCACAGTGTGAAAAAATACCCCATTCTGAGCAATTGTGAACAATGCTTTTAAAAGCTCTCCTTTTTTCCTTCCCAAACAAACGTCACTAGTTCGGCCGTATCCTATGACCAAGTGCCTAGTACTAGCTAAAAACTAGCCCCATCAAATATAGGAAAGCAAGCAAAACAGTTCGCCAGAGGACAAAAGTTAAAGTAACATGTACATTCCCCAAAAAGTGATACATACTTCATCCGCTTGTCTGTGGATTCTTCTCAGTTCACATCCAACACAAGACCGGTCATACTCTTCTTCAATCACTGGGTCTCCTCGATTCAGCTTTGATAAATTTATAAACGGAAAATGTCATCGTGTAGTCACGCAAACTACCAAAGAGGAGGGGGAAGGGGTAACTCCTCGAAACTATAAGTTCTCCTAATACTAACCGTATCGTGGACCAATACAAGCCATTTCCTACAACCATTTGCAGAACTGAGAGGCGCTTCTCAAAACTTCCGGTGGTTACTGCTCCTAAAGAGCTGACTTTTGATTACCATGGCTTACAATCAAGATCTAGGTCTAGATGGCTTCGAAATTTGAAAAATTCAATCTAATGAAACGAAACAGTATCGTCTGATTTTTGAGCTAAGACTCGTACTACTAATTTAGATTTGGATTTTAACCATGGTTTTGGACCCAGAAAGAACATGAGCTTTCCTCGGGGAAAAGCGGTCCAGTGCAAGATCTCATCATATCACCTCGTTTGATGTGAGTGCAAGAGAAGGTGGAGGGGTCTGAATTATTTGTTTCTACAATTGAATCTTTGTTTGTTGAACCTTCATCGAACTGTAAAATATAATATACTTCGTAAATCATCAGTGAGAGAATGGGAAGTACTCCATTTCTAGTGCTACTGTTCGCTCCGAAGACATCTCCTGGACCAGAATGAAAGCGTCATATAATTTCTAGTATCAGACCGCCGTTACAAATACCTTGTACTCTCTTTCATCTTCTATCCTTGTTTCACAAATCTGTTTTCTTATTGCCTCTGATATGGGATCTTCACCTAATCGTACACACCTTGAGGGAAACGAACAGAGTGGTCTAAATTTTCTGATGCAAAGTATATCCTCCAGGTAAGTGTTCACCTTTAAAATGGCATCATCGTTGTTAACTTAGCACAGCATTAAAGAAAATGAGAGCGAGATACATCCAGTTTTTTTTTTTCCCACAATACGAAGAGAGATCAAAGGAGGTGAACATACTACTTTCAGCGTGCGCAGTAAAATTTTCCGTTTCTTTTTGGCCGAGCGGTAGAAGCAATATGAGAGCAAGTCACGGGAAGGCATGAAGTGAAAAGGAACACACAATCTTAATAATAACAACCTTCACACGACTCCTGGAAAAGACTACTTCACAGGCAAATAAACGTCAATAAACCCTGATCCTACTCGTTACTCAAACACCACACATACACTACAGTATGTGAACAGCCAGGTGTCAACGTCGGAAGTCTCCCGGCCATAGATGATCTTAGCTATTCTATTCCATGATATTAGCCTTCGCACATGGCTGTAAGGTTTACAAAGGACTTTTCTACAAGATTCATACTTGTATGTTCTGAATGTACATACCATCTGAGCTGGTTCTGTCGTTCCTCTTGAATATTCTGATGAACTTCGTACTCAAACTTTGTTTCCTGTGCATAGGGAAATGATGTAAAAATTCGTAAACCATATACAACTGAGTGACAGCAATTAATGCTGTTGACTTGACCTGCAGAACAGACTAAGTTATGGAAGTCTATAGGGAATTTTTTACATGATTTGCTCTAACACTACGATCAACTTACTTTCATCTGTTTTGTGCTCCCTGTAACATCTTTCTTACTTTGAACAGCTTGAAAAGGAGAAAAAAACATCGACAGAATTACCTGGGAGTAATCAAACTCGTGCTACATTTGTTCATACATGATCAGTTGGTTTGATTTACATCAAGTCACCCACCCTCTCTTATCTGCTTGGCCTTCAGTTTTCCAGGTTGTTGTATTAGGATACTGGACACAGTGGATGGATTGTCAAGACCAGTAGTTGGAAATCTCAAGCCATCTCTGACCAGTTCCTGTACAATACCAAAAAATAATATGGAAAAACCATGTTCACAGAATACTTTCATAACATTATTTTCTCTACATAAGTTTCTTCAGAAGATAAATCAAATACATGTAAATATTGAGAGCTCTAAAGATATTTCCTTCTAGAATGTTTTTTTTCCTACACATCTGTTGCACAGTCCTGGCAGACTGCAACCATTCATTCAAAGTTGGAAGCAGAAATACAGTGACCAAGCTCTGCTTTCAACACATGTACACATTTGGAATTCACACATTGAAACTCTTCAAAGCCTGACATACACCTTCCTTTAACCTTTTAATGCTATGCCTGCCTTAAAAGATAAAAAGGAACACCTTCTACCCAACACAGCCACCCCTCACCGAAAAAAAATTACTTCAAACCCCTTATCCTACTTCCCAGAAATTGACCTACAAAATTTCCAAACATTTTTGAACGGCAAAAATTTTTCACACAATGTAGGTGGCTATTTTCTTGATTTCCAGCACCTACCTGGGGTTTCTTCTCTCCTGGAGTCCATGGTCTGGTCTTTAGTTTCTTCAGTCTTGTTCTGCCGAGAGGATCAATCAGCAATGGGTCCAGGATTCCATTGGTGGGTAATGGGGGTAGTTCTTCTGTCCATGCTTTTACTTTTAACCTGTTTCATGACAAGCACAGCACACAGAAATTCTGAAATGAGTCATAGCCCTTAACACTTCTCATTGCCAAGATCTAATTATCAATTCAGTGCAATGTCTGTAATGCATTTCTCAGAATCTTAGCTCAGAGACTCTGTTGTGAAATCAAACAATTTCTCTTACTGTATTTGACATTTTTCTTACTTCTCTTTGCCTTTATGCTTAAAAAATTGTATTTGATCGATCCTGGGTGTGGAAAGGGTTACAGGACCTCTCTACAATCCAAAGATTTACTAAGTTTATGTGCAATGATGGGATATAAGCTGGAGAGCCTCTGAGGAGAAAGCCAAAACAACTACAAACCACAACTAAAAATAGCCCCTATAAGAGAAAAAGTTACATGTACAAGAGATAATCTCTTAACAAGGAATCCACTGCAGCAGTATTTTTTTGATACTAACATTACCTTTTTGCAAGTCCTGGCTCGGAAGTTCCAGTGAAGGAACAGACAAGTGGAGACATGTTAAATTGAGACACTTTCAGCTAAAAGCAAAGAAGGCTTTACGATTAAAATTCCATTTGACGCAGAGAAGCTCTTTGACACAAAGAGGCTGCATCTTCTTTAAGTCTACTGACATCTTTCTCTAAAATATGAGGAAATCTTGCAGTTCCAAGTTCAAAAACAGCCATAGTTCAAGATAGAGTGTGCATACATCCACTGAGAAATTCAAATTCTGATGATCATTAATCGAATGATAACATTTCATTTGATCCTACACTGTATTACTTGAACTTTAAATCAATTTTTAATAATAATAATAATTAATAATTACAATAATAATTATAATAATAATAATAATTATAATAATAATTATAATAATTATAATAATAATAATAATAAAAACACCATGATAAGTACATCTGGGTATAAGTTTTGCTAATTTACCTGAAGCTTCATGTGAGCTGTTGAGAAGTCCATTGGTGCAAATGTCACTTTAATCTCTACCTCACCATTACCAGGTACAATTCCTAAAGGACAGATTTATTCAACTGTTAAATTTCTGCAAGTGCCCAAATAGTGGGGCTTTCATTTGAATCATAATATTGTAGGTACCCTCACTGCATCTGATGACTTGTAAATTTTTACCAATCATGTTGGTTATTTGCCATATTTAAGTTGAGGAAAATTTGAAAGAGAGTAAAAATTTTACTCTTTGTAAGCATTTCCTCATGAAATAAAAGTATGAATTTCCTCAGTATTTAATCATGTAATTACCAGGCTTCCAAGAACAAGTCAGAATCAAAGCAAAGGAAAAGTTTGCTCCACATACCAATCCTTCCCTATCCATTGAAGTATACATGAAAATTAATGACTTCATAAACTTTTAGCCCTTGCATAAAAAAAAATTAAAATTCTGAAAATAACTCAGTAATGCTGCCAAACAGTCATCAAGTGGTAAGGACCACTATGTATGGTTCACAGAAAGCTGGTTGGTTGCTCAAAAAAAAAAAAAAAAAGTCAGTGCCTTTCAATTTAGGTTCTAACTGGTGTCAAAACATATTACCCAGATAAGAAGAGTGGCTTTTATCGCATACATGTACATCTCTTTTAACATACTAATGTTAGCAAAAATTTTATTTACAGAGGAATAACAAATGCAATATGGAAATCACAAGTGATTGCAAATATGTTTCCTAGCTAGTACAATCCTGTTACATCTTATCATCAATAATCTTGCTATTACTTCAGGTGATTTCAACAAAAATTTACCTGACATTGGTTCCACAGTAAATGCTGGGTGTAACTGAACATAACTCAGCGTGAACTCAAATTCCACTGGGATGTCACACTTCAGAGGAATCACTTTTGTTGTCCTGTAATGAAGGAAACAAAATTCCATGTTGTGAGAAAATAACATAAAAATAACATTTTGTAAGTAATACTCTTACTCAAAGTTGAAACAGCTTGGGCATGCTTAAGATTTCATTTACTCTTTTAGTAAAATGAATTTAACTTAAATCAGCTTCATGTACTTTACTCACTTTTCTCCAAGTGGTACAGATGGAAAGTGAACTTCTCTAGGAAACTCATCAGTGTTCATCACAGGATATGCATGAATAGGAACAATAAGGTTTTCCTCTGCCTGAAAATTAGAAAAAAAAATTTATAAATGTATGTCTTGTGATTCAGTTTTATCCTAGAGATAGTTTCAGATTTGTATTCAACATTTTAGACTTTTCCAAATTAAAATTGTTAACCATTCATAAAACTTAACTGCAACACACATGTAACATAATTTTTTAACATAATTTCTTAACCCTTTAACTCCTGTGAGTGACTAAGACATAATTTCTCCTTACTATATCTATACAATATCAGGCAGATAAGTGACGAGAATAAAGAAAAATATCAATTATAGGATAATGCTAATGAACCGATGCCAAATTCTCCAAACTAACATAATGAGAATTGTTTGGCAGACAGTAAGGAGAATTGCCAATGAGATTTTAGGAGTTAAGGGTCAATTAACAACTTTTTCCCTTATATTTGAGCCCTTTTCAGGTCAGAACGATCCACTACTTACAGTTTACAGGTATAAAAACTAAAAGCCCAGCAAACATAATTCAGAAACCAGACACTGTTAATATATTAAAGGCATGTACAAATTGTACATAAGTAAAAGAAAATGTTAATACCACAAAATCTTTTCATGACTGTTGAGAGAAAATTAGTAATCTCAAGAAAATCTGTCATATAACGCAGTTAAACCTGTATCATTCATGACATGGTTCAAAATTCTTCCTGGTTACTTTTAAACAGTCAACCAGTTTGAATTAAAGGAATATCCCTCAACAAGAGAAGGAAATGGACATCAAACTGCTAGGAAGGATTTAAAATTTGTTAACCCAAAACTCTGCCATAAAAGAATATGAATGGAAATCAAAATGGTTACCTTTGTGTGAATTCGAATACAGTCATAATAATATCTCCAATCATCAGGTGTAAACTCCACAACAACTTCAATGAACATTCCAGGCACAAGCTTTTCCTGTTCAACAATAATACAAAATACTGATTTATTATTAATATAAAAATGAAATACAGTTTATACCAAAATCTCTTACAACCTCCTCCAGATTATTTCACGTAACCAATATGTGATGTTATATAGATTTAGCCGAGCCTAAAAGCAGAGCTCGCCTTTTTTTTTTTTTACAGCACGTCTCAAGGACACAACGCCTTGCCACAGCCAAGACTATAACCTGGGTCATCCAACCTGGAGCCCATTGCACTGACCACTGGACTACTGGACAGAGCTGTGGCATTGGCGTGCCCACGGTACACTTGACCACACTTGTTAAAAGTAGCACCTTGTACGGTTGTATGGTTGTATGGTCGTACATGCAAATTTTTTCAGCTTGATGGGTTACTACTATTTTGTAGAATTATGGGGCTATGCTCCACAAGCTCCACTATTAGTATACTTAGTATTATGTATGTAGTAGTATGTATAATTATATTCTGTTGTCCCTGTTATTTAGGTTAGGTTAGTTAAGTAAAATAGTAGTTGTGTATCTAGAGATTAAAGTTTTTTGTTGTGTTCTGTTAAAACCTTGTTCTTTGCTTAAACCTTTGCACCCTAACATCAGTATGCATATTCTCCATACTGTTCTCCATTCATTTCCATAGAGGCTGACAAGGAGAATTTATTTCACAATCAAGAGTTGCTTTAGTTGGTGATCATCTCCTTTATTCTCATGACTTTCATGTTTGATTCAGGGATGATATTAAAGGGAGAAATTAGATGCTAGTCACTCTTAGGGGCTAAAATTATAAAGGGTTGAACAAAACACAATTCCTTTAAAATTATACAGGCAAAAATTAACAGAGTAGGTATAAAAGCAAAAACAGACTTTTACAAGTAACAAATATCCACTTGCAGTTAAGTAACCACAAACAAATATAAAAATTGTGGTAGTAACAAAGGTACATGTACATGTAGGATAAATCAGTGTTAGGCACAATTAGCAGCTGTAATAATCAAAGTAAGAGTACCTTCTTTGTATATTTGATATAAAAGAACTTGGTAGATGGTGGTATTATATGCATTCTTTGGCTTTCATCAGAAGCATTTGCTAATCTCTGAGACATAAAAAAGGAAGCAATAGCAATCACATACTCCATTTTACATCCAAATATTACATTATGGGTGTTCATTTTACATTAACGCAGCTTATAAAATGTACAATTCGGCCTTTACAGTGAATACTTTCTGTATTTGTGAGTCCAACTGAAAAACGGCTATATGGCTAATTGTGAAACCACATTAATAACCTGTCATGCGATGCTGTGACTAACAGTTGTACTCAATACACAAACGAAAATTAGGGTTATCATGAACTAAGAACCACACCGCATGCACCACACTAAATTTACAACAAATTTCAAAAATCAAGGCTACTCGGACTTAAACAGAAAACTATCATATTTTTCCGAAATATTGCTCTAAACTTTCAGTAATTATATTTCCTCGTCTTTAGAACAAAACCCTAGGATCATAGAAACTTGTAAACAAATGTGGCTGTAGTATATTGCTCTTTATGTTGGGATTAGGAATTTTAGAACTGTACGTTTGTTTTACCAGACTATGATTTAAATGTACTCACAAGTGTTCGGGTAATTTTTTCACCAACTTTGAAGCCGGAAAAATTTATAACTGAAGGTTTGGCTTGCAAAATAGAGTTCTGTCCAACTTTTGCATAGATTTCTGCAAAAAGAAGCTGGCGGTTAGATTTACAAAAAAAAAACGTTTAAAAGTAGCTTAAAAGAGAATTCAGTCGCTCCACTTCAACTTATGATACACTTACTTGTTTCTAACAGATGATTAGGAACTGGCTTATTAATGACAGGCGCCACAAAACTATCAAAACTTTCCGAAACCATGGTTCTCGTCCGAGCCGCCGCCATTTTGAAAATGTCTCAACTTAGGCAAGTAGTCATGGAAACATGGCGGCAAAAGAAGGATCAAACCCAGACTTTTTCGTCCAGAGATCTTTGAGAGGAGCTGAAAACAATATTACAATGCACATGTTGTCTCCTATGGCGCAATCGTGAAGAATTTTTGTTTGCACTCGTGTGAACTAATAACTGAATTTTCCTTCAATAATCCTTAATCGAAACACACAAATATGCCTTCCGAAGCGGCGAAGAAACGTCAAGCAAAGAAAAAAGCTGCTGCTCAGTCTAGAGGAAAGCCAAAACCGGCCGTCCAAGCGACAGAAAATGGTGTTGAAAGTTCGAACGGAACTGAAAATGGCGCTGGTGTGAAGTTGGATTTATCGAACCGCTCATGTACCGGCGTTTTGGCATCTCACGAACAGTCGCGGGATGTGAAGATTGAAAATTTCTCAATTACTTTCCATGGTGTTGAACTTTTAACTGATACAAAACTTGAATTGAATTGTGGCCGAAGATACGGTTTATTGGGATTAAATGGATGCGGTAGGTTCTTCATGTTCCTTTGAAAATATATATATATTGGTTCCTTTAGTTTTACTAAGTTTAAAGTATTCTTTCTGAATAGAATCACTCATTTCAAAGAAATACCAATTGATTTGAATAACTCTTTTCGTTGCGGTGAAATAAAACATAAGGAACAGACCCATATATAACAATTTTTCAGTGAATTGATCGAGACGAATGTTTCAAAATCGGAACGGAAGTATTCAAGAAGATATCAATTCCTTACTAGGATATTACGCAGAAACTCAAGTCATTGACAGAAAAATCTACCCTTTTTAAATGCTTTTTTCTAATGATATTTGGAACCAATTTTGGTATCAAGAAATACTTTGAATTGGAGAGATTGATGAAACAACACTCTTCCAGTATGAGGTAAAATCATAGCTTTCCGACAGAGAAAAAAAAAATTAGCGGGATATTTTTTTTTTCATCGAGTCATATGGCCAACAATAATGTGTGATTACCATCATTTTTATCTTATTTGCACTAAAGTTATGGACTGTTAAACTTTTATTGTGAAGTGGAATACAAATGTTTACAATTTACTTGAGTATACATGTTTTCTTGTCAGAATCAGTCAACTCGTGGTCATTCCTAATACTAAAAAAAATTATCGTTTGTTGAGCAAGGAGTATGAACTATGAAACAACTTTCCATTCCAACATGATTTCTTGGGTTACTTAATGCCAGATAGTAACAGTAGATCAAGAAAGGACATTCTGGACTGATGAATATTTTATGTGCAAAATTAATCACCAGATACACTTGTGAAGATCAGTAATGTGATGGTTATAAAAAATCTTTAGTGAAAATGTAGCCCATAAGGTGCCTTTCTTTTTCTTTAGAAATTTTATGTTTTGAAATTTATCATGTAAAAGAAAAACCATGCTTGAATGTCTGTTTAATTTTCATGTGACTCAAAAACTCTGCACATTTTAAAGTTATGTTTGGCTATAAACAAACTTACAGAATTTACTTGTACATGTGTAATTAACCCTTTAAATCTTAAGAATGATGAGGATCTAATTTCTCCTTTAAGTTACACTCTTAAGTCATTCATTTACATCATGAGAATAAAGGAAATGATTAACAAGCTATGAAGCTTCAATCATTAAACCAATTCTCTTTCTCAGTGCTAAGGGCAGTAAATGTACAGTATAAAGAGGAGTGTGTAGAGCATAGACACTCATGTTATGGTGTTAAGGGCTAAATGAACATACTTCATTGGTTAGATAATTAACTACTATAAAATTTTGGTATTTTGAACAGGTAAATCCACTATGTTGGAGACAATAGGAAGCAGAGACATTCCAATTCCTCAGCATATTGACATATTTCATCTTAAGAATGAGATGGAAGCCTCTGACAAGACAGCTCTTGAGTGTGTCATGGAGGTTGATGAGGAGAGGATGAGACTTGAGGCTGAGGCTGCAGAACTCACCAAACTTGGAGATGAGGGTAGTGACAGGTATGGTTTTGTTGCTAAATCTAATTGCTTCGTAAGATGCCTTCCTAATGACCCAATTAAGATATACCCATGTTCTAAGATTGAAAGGCCAAATGTGAAACCTTGGTTTGTTGGGGTCTGTGTTGTTTTCACAGAAAAGAGATTTTGCATCATAATTATACTCTCACCGCACTTTTACATTGGGATCTCCCTTGTTATGGAACATGATGCCAGTCAAGGTACATTTAAAGGTACATTATATACAAATGAATAACATTGACATATATGCCTCATCTATACGCATACATTTATGTACACTACAGGGTTTTCTTTAAGGTTTTAAATAGCCAAGATCTGGGCTTCAATACCTGTTGAAGATATTTTTTTTTGTTCCCTGCTGGTGACAAGGCAATTCATCATCTTCATTTAAAAATTGATTTGCTGGTATGTAAAAATGCAGTATAAATTGTGCAACACCATAGGTGCTTGAAATTATGTATGGTCTCCACAGAACATTATTTTGCTTTGAGTAAGTAAGAGAAATAAGCCAGAAATATTCTTTCATGTAGATTAATGGATGTCTTTGAACGACTTGAAGACCTTGATGCGGACAAGGCAGAAACTAGGGCTGCTGAAATTCTTAGTGGGTTAGGATTTACACCTTCCATGCAGCTGAAAAAGACAAAAGATTTCTCTGGAGGCTGGAGGATGAGAATCGCTTTGGCACGAGCTCTGTTTGTAAAGCCAACTCTTCTTTTGTTGGATGAGCCTACAAACCACCTGGATTTGGATGCATGTGTATGGCTGGAAGAAGAGCTGAAGAGGTGAGTTGTTTTATGAAATGTTACAAGTGAAAATTGAGACCTGCCTCCTAAAAGATGAATAAATGATGAAAATATTGAACCTTAAAATATTACTTGTTATGAATTCAACTGCTGGAATAATGCAGCTCCTTCAAAGTTCTTCTTGGTGTCGTTCAGTCTAGGAATGGAGCACTATTTATTCTGCTGTGTGATTGGTCCATAAAACTAATCCTATCTTCTCAACCAATCAAATTCAAAATTACATCAGATTGTGACTTGGGCACTCATATATTATGGCTCTTCACACAGCCTGTTCAAATCATTGGCTTGCTGCAATATTTTTGTTCCCTCTGGATAATCCTTTAACTCCCAAGATCTGATTGTTAATTCTTCATTCTAACTACAACACACTTTCTTGTAAACGAGGAACGAGAATTTTGTGTTAGATCAAGATAAGAACTTTTACCTGATAAGCTTAAGTTTTCTCATTACCTGTTTGCATGGTATTGTATGGATGTTTAAGGGAGAAATAACTTTTAAATCACTTCTGGGAGTTATAGGGTTAAAAAATAGATTTCATGTTGCTTTGGGTTTGTTCTGCAACAGATCACAGAAGAAGTCAATTTGTAGTAAGAGCATCAGAGAACACCTAGTTACACTTCATATGCCACTTTCTTGCTCTTAGTTACCTATTTTTATGTCATCTGTGATCTATTGCTAAGCAGACACATGGCAATAAAAAGTCTACATGTATTTGTTAAATACACATTAACAAGTAAGACCACTGTTTCTACATATACACGAGAAAAACCCCAATTCTATTTTAAAATATTATTTATTAACTTTCATAAATGAAACATCAACTGAAATAAGTCAGTCAAACAAAATAGTTAGGTTAAGCTTAATGAAGAACATTTAGTATAGAATAACCAGTGTGTGTATAGCAATCCTTTTTGTTGTTGGATTCCCTGCAGCTACAAGAGGATATTGGTGATGATATCACATTCACAGGACTTCCTCAATGGGGTGTGCACTAACATTATCCACATGCATAAAGGAAAACTTGTGTATTATGGGGTAAGAATGATCCTACATTGTAAATTATAACAGCACCTTCATTAGAGTGTATGGAGGGCAGAATGGCACAGTCTGTGAAACCTGTACAATCCTGCACAATTCTTAGAAATCTGTAGAGTCCCACACAATACTCATGGATTTTTTTTCTTGTATTAATTCTTCAAAATAACATTTTGCTGTATTTATCAGAGATCTCAGGAATTATTTTCACCTTCCAGGCCTTTCCTCAATGAAAATAACTTAGTTACTTTCATCAAAAATCTCAAAGAGCTTTCTCTTAAATGAGTCTTGTACAGTCCTGAAGGCAAAAACTTGATTTGACTGAAAAGCACTCTGTCAGAAGGCATGACATTGATAGCATTTTAGTGAAAACATTATTGTTCTGTATTTATTGCCTGTGAGGATTTCTTGTGACTTCATACAGATATTATGGCAAAAGAAGTAGATGTTGTTTTTATGTTGTAAACAAGGAGGCTAATTCCTGTCTTCATTTTCTTAGTGTGTGACCTTAACCCTCTAACCCTTAGGAGTGACCAACATCTAATTTCTCCTTTCAATATCACTACTGAATCACACATGGACGTCATGAGAATAAAGTAAATGATCACCAACTAAAGAAACTCTTGATTGTTAAACAAATTCTCCTTGTCAGCACCTTAGTAAATGTATAGAGAATAGTATGGAGAATTTTAATCCTGATGTTAGGTTGTAAAGAGTTAATATTCCTAATCAAACTTATTATGAATACAGCAACAATGTTAAAGGTAATGGCAGTATGAGACTTGCAGTTTCTGTCTTAGTTTTTTTTTTTCTGTTCTTCCAAAGGGTAACTATGACTCTTACATGAAAACAAGAGCAGAACTGGAGGAAAACCAAATGAAACAGTACAGCAGAGAACAAGATCAAATAAAGCACATGAAGGTATTTACAGTATCAATGAAATACAACTTGTAAAAGTACACTAGCAACATTGATCTGTTTGTACAATGCAGTATCTGGCTGTGGAAGGATGATGACCTAAAAGGCCGAGTTTTAACAGCTCTCAGTTCTACTGGGATGTTGTGATGGACACAATGCCTGAAGCGATTTACTAAAACAGCTGACTTCCCAGCCAGATTCCAGTCAAGTAGGCAAAAATTGCACCTAGAAAATTGACATTGATTTTATCCAGGACTGTTCATTTTTTATTTGGCTGCAAAGAGTAAGTAGAATGCAATTTCTTTCTACAATATCACCCCTGAATCACACAATAAGGTCACAAGAATAAAGGAAATTGTCACAAACTCAAGAAGCTCTTGATTGTTAAACAAATTCTCCTTGTCAGCACCTTAGGAAATGTATAGAGAACAGTATGGAGAATATACATACTGATGTTAGTGTGCAGAGGGGTTGAGCAGTTTCTTAAAGATAGACTTTTGAGGCAAATGTTATGTTAATAGTCAGTTCAAATTACTTATATGGCTCAAAACTTTAGGTGGATTATCATCAATGTAGCTTTAAACTAATAGAGTATTAATTAACTTTTAACAAAATTCATCTGCCTTTAGCTCCCCTATCAAACCCTGATACCCTCTCCAAAATGCATGGCTTGCTTGCCAGAAATGGTTCCAAAAATTATTTCTTTCTTTCATTAGTACTGCTTGTACAAGAATATGAGACTTGTCATTATAATGACCAGTAAACCATGCTAGTGACTGCTATAGTTCATTTGTTTTTCTTTTTATGATTGTAGGACTACATTGCCAGGTTTGGTCACGGTAGTGCTAAGCTTGCCAGACAGGCTCAAAGCAAAGAAAAGGTCCTTAGCAAAATGGTGGCAGGTGGCCTCACAGAAAAAGTTGTCAAAGACAAGGTAAAGAATTAGGCCTGCAGCGTCATACAGTACTTTGCTCTTCATTTACCATTGCACTCATATACAAGACACAAATTGAGATGAAATCGTTACGACAACAACAGTTAACTGTAGTTGGTACTGATTTACACTTTCAAAGTGAGTATTAGGTATTCATGACAATTCTATAGGACCACTTCCAAATTTACTAGCCTTACACATACTGTTAACCTCTAACTCCCAAGATTTCATTAGTAACTCTCCTTACTGTCTGTCATACAGTTTTTGTGATGTTAGTTTGGAGAATTTGGTATTGGATCAACTTATAATCCCCTAATTGATATCTTTCTTTATTCTCATCACTTGTCTGCCTGATATTGTATTGATATTGTAAGGAGAAATTCTGTCTTATGAACGGGACTTAAAGGGTGAAAATGTTGTTGGACAATTTCAACTATACAAGCTTGTGCCTATGAGTGCTGACGGAGCTGTAAGCTGCTGGGGGGAAGCAAAAATAGGAAAGAGTTAAGGTTTTTTTACTCCACTGATGTTTTTTTTTTTCTCTCAACCAACAGGTCCTGACGTTTTATTTTCCTGATTGTGGAAAACTTGCCCCACCAGTTGTTCAAGTACAAACAATGAGCTTCAGCTATGGAGAAGATAAGGTGAGCTACCATACTATTAAAGTGTACTGCAGACATTGTAGCACTACTGTACATGTTGAAAGAGAAACTGAAATTGCTCCTAGAAGACATCACACTGTTATGATTGCATTTGCTTGATCCCACAATCGCCCAATCAAAAGTCTTTACTAGTGCCTTTGTGGTGATGATGATTTATGCTGAGGTTGTCCAAACCTCAGTCACTTTTACTGAGTCCATTTCATTCCTACCATTTACAGATATATTTTTTAAATTTTATTTTCAGCCTGCCATTTACAAGAAGTTGGATTTTGGAATTGACCTAGAGTCTAGAATAGCTCTGGTGGGTCCCAACGGAGCAGGCAAGTCCACACTGCTGAAGTTACTTGATGGAACACTGACACCTACCGATGGGCTTATACGAAGGCATAATCACCTGAAGATTTGCCGCTATCATCAGGTTTGAAGAATTATGATTAATTACAGCTGTGTCTTGATTTTAGCTGATGTCACATTCCTTATTAAGCCTATTGCAACAAAACATGCTCATGTACTTCAAAAGAGGTTTGTGTTTGTTACTGTGTTGCATGATTAATTCTGAAGTTTGCCTGGTTCTTTGCAGCATCTTCAAGACATGTTAGAACTGGACATGTCAGCTCTTGCATTCATGATGAAATGCTTTCCTGAAATCAAAGAGGTGGAGGACATGCGGAAGTCAATAGGAAGATATGGACTGACAGGAAAACAACAGGTCGGTAAACACGATGTTTATATTGCCACCACCTTAAAGCTTCTTTGTATTACATACATGTATGAACTTAAGATAAGAAACTTTATTGTAGTATCAAGTCTTAGACACCTAAACTCTTGAGAATACAAGTATAAAAGTCATCAGATTAAAATTATTAGGAGAAAGCACTTTTTATATAAGCTGCATCGCGCACGTATTTTGATAGGTACTTCGTTATAATGTTTTAGAGGACAGACTTGGGTTCTGTTCAGTGTAAGATTTCAGAAGTTCTAAATCAGGACGTTTTTGAGGACACTTACGCAACACAATTAACTCGCCACGGTCTTTTCGTTAAAACATGTTATAAAATGAAAATTAATACGCAAAGATTTACAGAACGAAAAACACAGCCATTACCACTTCATCCAGTGGCAGGGAGGAGGACTTGAACCCGGGACCTCCGGCTTACAAGTGCAGCGCCCTAACCACCAGGCCACGCTCGCCTCCTCCAAATGGCAGAATGGAGTGTATTTATTTAAGTAGACGTTCTGATATTCACAATTTCACAATTTTTAATTGAGAGTGTTGAAAGTAGGAATATGTAAGACTAGAGGAGAAGCTTAACTGAAACATCCGCCTTACACTGTACACAACGATTGCTGACCAATGTTCAAGTGAGCAACGAGCGAGGCTCTGAATCTGGTGGTGTTGATGAAAGCTCTGTCAGGTCATAGAACTGTGTTTTGGGGGTATTTGGTTTCACCAAATGAGTTGATAATTTGAATTGTTTACCGTAGAGGGACCTGAAGCTGGCGTTTTGAGCGAGAGGCTACCTCTCGAGACGTCAGCTTTGTAATCTCTTTACTATGGCAAATGTACGTTATCAACTCGAGCTCGCTGAGACGAAGGGCTCACCCTCAAAACGTCACCTCTAGAAAATCTTTACAGTGGTCAATCCAAATTTTAAATTCAGTTAAAACAAAATTGTCTCGTAATGCCCCTACGGAAGTTGGATCACAGTTTCTTCAAAGACTTACGCCCTTTATTCATGTCTTCAGTTCATGTGCAAGGCACTTCACTCTGTGTTTTGTTTTGGTGAGTGTCGAAACTGCAATAGGCGAATAGGAAGATTCACTCGGGTATTAGATGCTTTATTTGTCCCACGCTCGTGAAGAATGTGTAATTCTTTTTACCAATAATTTAAAAGCTTACCTGTTAAAAAAAATTTATTGATGAAATTTTATCTCCAATCAAAACACAGATTTGTCCCATGCGTAATTTATCTGATGGGCAGCGATGCCGAGTTGTGTTTGCTTGGCTGGCCTTCCAAGCTCCACATCTCCTGTTACTTGATGAACCCACTAATCACTTGGACATGGAAACCATCGACGCTTTGGCGGACGCTATCAACGACTTTGAAGGAGGAATGGTGCTTGTTAGTCACGATTTCCGACTCATAAATCAGGTTTGAATATAATCTTTTTTCGTGAAAGTCCAGAGTTATTCAGGATTTTATTGGTTTACTTCATTTCGCACTGTAACTCAACTGCGACTCGGCCATACGCGTTTTCCCGCGCTTCAAGTTATTTGTGATATATTTACTTTTTGTTCTGATTGGCCTCTGAGGTAACCTCGGTTTAGGTTTTATGACACTCAATCGAAAAGCGCAGTTATTAATGAAGTTTACTTTGTGAGAGTGAAGAAGTTTTGGCATGGAGCTCGTGTTTTAGTAGGGAAAATATGTTAAGATTTTATCGCTGTGTCGAAGTAAAAAGTGTTGTAGTGCAAAAGATTCTTAAGTAAGTAATCTTTGCAACTTTGTTGTAGTTTAAATGATAATTTCCTTTCTCTTTAGGTTGCAAAAGAAATTTGGATTTGTGAGAAACAGACAATAGCACCATGGAAAGGCGATATTCTGTCATATAAGGAAGAACTAAAAAGGAAAGTTGCTAAGAAGTAACTTTAAAAAGTAATAACGCTAAAGAATTAAATAGACGCTTCTAGGTCAATATTATCAAATGAAACAATCACAAACCTATGTTAGTTAGCACAGATTATTTGCGGGTTCGTGAATGGACCTTTATCTGAAGATTTGTACCTGACGTAAAGTTACATAGCTTCAGTACAGCCCTATGGAACTTATTTGCCTTGTTATTTACCTCCTGTAAGATACTTTGGTCATGTCGAAATGGGAATACCTCGTTAACATTTGATAGTCCATTGATGTCTGTGTATAGAGAATTGCTAGGTCTGTTCCAAAACAACCTTGATGGGAAATCAATGCCTGAGTTTTGTCTTATTGTGTTTACTGAAGTTACAACTAAAGCGATCGTTCCTTTATCGGAATTCATACGGTTTTAACGTATGATTTTGTGTAACCAGTAGAGGTTGCTGATGCATTATTTGTATCTCGGGATCAGTGTGAACAACTGCGCACCTACCCCTCCCCTAACCCAACAACCGTCAATTGCAAACAATCTGGGGTTAATGATTTGTTAGGGGAGGGGTAGGTGCGCCTTGCTCAGACACTGACATCATCCGAATCTCGTTCACAAGCATCAAATAATTAAGATAAATTTTAAATAAATAAGCTCTGAAAAGTTTTTTATTTAAGTAACGAAAAGATATCCTTCTTAACGTTTACAATGGATGAATTTTTGTAACCTGTAGTGGTTTCTAACGCACTGTTAGAATCTCGTTCACATGTTTCAAAACTAGCTCGGAAATGCAGCCCTGAATTGCCCGCCATCGACAGTATATCAAAAAGTAGTTTCAACGATAAATGGGAATATTTATTAACAGAAATTTTTTCGTTTTCCTTTGACACGAATACTTGAGTGCACTCCAAGAACCAAAAATTGTTTCACAAATAAAGTCATAAAGTATTTCGTTTATCTTTCACGGGCCTGCTTTAATCGTTCTGTAAATCTTTGCGTATTAATTTTCATTTTATAACATGTTTTAACGAAAAGACCGTGGCGAGTTAATTGTGTTGCGTAAGTGTCCTCAAAAACGTCCTGAAATATTTGGTCTTTTGTATCAACGTCTGGAGGGAAAATATCTCCCAAGTGTCAACATCGATCAGGAACAAATAACAGGTGCTTGTGCTTGTACTTGTGGCCTCTGGCTTTCAAAAGTTATGTACCATTTTCATAAAGTATGGACCATTAAAGTAATGGGATGAACCAGAAGAAAAGAAATGTGGATTTTTTTTTTTTGTATTTTTTGTAAGCGCTGTAAGTTTCGATAGTTTGAATCAAATCTTTAGTTACCGTAGCCTGCAGACTAGTGCCTGGCGAGTGAGTGCTCAGTATTTCCTTGGTTAAAATTATATCCAACATCTTTGATTTTTTACAGCAGCGGAGTGTTGGGGAGGGAAAGAAATTTGTACCAAAGGGGTGAGCGATAGGCAAAAGTAAGGAGAGGGGACGGGTGGCACCTGCCCCTCCCCACATCTTCCCCTTTACTCTAAATCAAACATGACAGGTCGAATAAACGATCACGAGCTTGTGATGTTAACTCGCCCATGTAAGACGCCTGCATTGCAGGCTACAGTTACCGTATCCTCGCAGTACCTCTCGCTGTAATCAGTAAAACTCGACATTTAGGTTTAGAGCAATTACCTCACTACACTTGCACTGGACATTTATTTGAAGTTGTTTCAATTCACCTTAATCCATTGCTCACCGTCGTCAAATCTATTTGTGAAGTAAGGTATCTCAGGTTCAAAGGTTCAAAGAAAGAGCGCTGAATATGACAGGAAACGATCCCGAAATACACTCCGCTCAGTTAGCAGATCTGGAGAAACAGATCTGCGGCGTGGTCGTACCATGAAGTCCTTACCGTATCGTTTCGGTAACATGTGACATCACCCCCATGCACAGTCACCCCAAATTCCCTCGCCCTCGATGAAGTTCCGTCGCCCCGAAATTTAATTGCTTCCCCACCAGATATTGACCTAAGTTGAATAAAGATTTTAAAAGTATTTTGACATAAGTTTTTACAGGATTGCAGTTGAAAATTGGCCAAGTCTTCTGAATGAATATCTCGCACATTTTGAAGTCTGTCACTAGACATTTCAAGAGTGCGAGAGAGCAACGCCTGAGGATCAACAAAGATCGTGGATCAAGTTGGATATGGTTCATTTCATGATCAGTGTTCTGGTTCTCAGCGCGTGCGTCAGGGTATCTTTAAAAATATTTATTTAACAAATATATTCTACGTTGCAGTACGTCTGTTTGGTAATTTGATCACACAGGATACCTGAAACGCTGTTAATCCTTTAACTCACAGATCAAATGGGTAATTCTCCTTACTGTCAACCTCCTAGGCCGGTAGAAGCTCTCAATGGTGGTCAATTTACATTATCAACTCAGTTGATACCCCTACCAACGCAACACCGCAGTTCTTTTCAGAAACTTCCACCCATTTCAAAAACCATTTTCATAACTCACCAAATTATAAATACGAAAAGTGACCAGCTTCAACTCTTTTTCCTTATTCAAAAAGGAAAAAAGAGAATGTTAAATTCGCTTTATTTTAACTCTCCTTGCTGAGAGTTAAGATTGAAAGGACCTAATACCAAAGAAAGCTGCAAACCATCCTTTACACAAGTATTAAACAGAGTGCATTGCGGACCATTTCAAGCAAACGTTTGTATGAAAAGCCTCACCGAGGAGACTGTTTCCCAGAATGATTATTTGGCATACGAGTTTGAAATCGACGCCGAACCAACTGGCTCTGACGTGACATATAAATATCGTCACTTTTGTACCATCAAGTGTTTGTACAACAAAGAGAAAACTGGGATTCAGGCCAGTTTCCTGCCCCTGCATTTACAGACAGCTTCTGATGAAGGTAAAAGAAACGTGAACTGACGGAAGCTTTTTTCCAGAGAAACGGTTGGCATTGGGTTCCCTGTTGCCAATGTTAGTTTAGGTCTGGCTCAGCTTAAAGTGCGTATATCTATCAATGGATGTATGCTGTGGTAAGGATTAGAGTTAGCTTTAGGGCCTGGTGATCAGTTGCCCTAACTCGTCTGTAATTTCTCCTAAAGCAGCCTTTTGCGGTCTTTGGCAGAAAAGGCTGGTTTACTCTGCTTCAATTCTACAGCTTTCTAGCATAAATCGAATAGTTTCTTAGAATAACTTCAACTCGCCCATTTCGACGTCAAGTGACTTTTCAAGTTTTGGCTTGGATATCCGCCGCTGTTCTGTGTGAAACAAGCAGTTAAAGAACAAGAGGTTTTTTCTTTTCAGATAATTTCTCTTGAATAGTCCATTTTACAGTTGCATGCTTGGTTGCCAAGCCTTTACACAGAAGTGAGGCTAAGGTTGACCTTGTTAACGTTATGATACAAACCTTGCTGCTTTTCAAATGCCAATGACTTTGTTATTATGCTAACTAGATACTGGTCTCTATCACAACAAGGTCACCTTCAGCCTCTCTCCAAATCAAAGGCTTGGCAACTAAGTACACAGCTGTAAAATGTCCTATACGTTGGATAAAAATCCGTTTCAGACGTCAAAAAAGGTAGTTTGAAAAGGTCTCTATAATTCAAGAATATGCCCATATAAATAAAGAATTAAACGTTATAAAAGTTAAAATTTCAAAACTTAACGTGACTTTGCTGCTGAATCTCTTGGTGGTCTCTTTGTTAGAAGACGTAACTAAGGTAGTAGGTCAGCGTAACGTTCTTTAACACCGTAATTTTTTTTTCAGCCACTGGCATGTTGCTTTTTACCTTCACAATGTATTATTCTACAAACGGCCTACCAGTCGACCAAAACACAGCCATTACCTTCAGGGAAAAGCTCTATGGACGGTTGACTGTGTCAGAGAGCGGTTTTCCCTCCAAGCAGTTTGACGTTCATTTTAAAGAGGTCAGGACGGACATTAACAGTCAGACCGGAGGCAACACTGCCGTCCTCGTCATCTCAAACGGGTAAAGGAATTGAATACTTTTTTCACTATTTGGCGATCAGTTGTAATGGTGATTGGACCGCGTGGATTCTAATTCGGTTTGTAATCATATGTATGTACTTACTGACTGAGTAGGAGAGCCGGACTGGAAAATATTAAGCTCTAGGTCAGGACATATCACTTCTTGCCATGAAAATCGGGATCAGCGCTTGAAGTAAGATAGGGCATTAGGCTCCTGAGATGAACTACAATTTTAAATTCAAATTGAAGATACCTCATGAGAGGTGTTTTTTTTTTGTACTTAGCTGTCAGGTAGGGGATGTGGTGAGAAACCCTGAATGTGCAAATAATGAAACGGATGAATTCTATTTCGAGGCTTACCGATTTGCCAGTCAAGATTCTGGTCAGGTTTATGTTCACGTCACGGCTCAGGTTTGCGTAAAGTACCACAAGTACCTGTGAGCAGCAGTGCGCTCTATGTGCAGGTGATTCAAGGAGGAGACGTCAGACCATTGAGCATAGTGTGGCAGCGGAATACTATATAAGGACTGGTCCATTCATATTTGCAGACCTCAAAAATGACGAAAACGGTTTGTATATCTGTTAAGTTATTTTTTATAATCACTTCTTTTAACTGTATGCAAGCTAAGTTTCTAATAATCCGTTGCTCCCCATGAAATTTTGATTCCACTAGAAATTTTATTGCCATAACATAAGATAGAACCAAAGCCCAAAGTTATCCCCCTTGAAACAATCTTTCAGTCATTTTTCATCACAGCTCGGGTTACAATCCAAATGCAGAGTTCTATTGTACTCCCCAGTGTAACCTTTCCAGTAAAACCAAGAAGAAAACTGATTTGATTTTCACCGTTTTCTGTGGTCCTGGCCTCAATCCTCCTCAGAAAGGATGAGGAGTGCGGGCTCATTTCCCGAACAGCGGCTTGTCTTTCAGCCTAATACACAGGTGAATGCAGTTTTTCACGACTGCAACTTCAACTTAAACCTAATTTTTACATCATCTTCTATCATGTTGTATTATCAGCTGCAGACACCATAGTTAATGAAGGCAGAGACTCGTCAGTCCCTGTCCACGCGGTGGAGTCGTGGCTATCGCCATTGTTTGCGTGGCTGTCATCACTGTAATGCACAAGCGTCGCCATAACGTAACATTGGCCGAGCCACATGTCATCTATGAAGTCGTGCAGTTGTGAAGGCTATTTTTCGACCACAACTAGGCTGGTTACCTCACCGACCTGTAGTCTCCCACCTCCATGTAAACAGGCCCTCACTCTGCTTAAACATCACTTGATCAGATAAAACTACATCATCTGCCGAGATCACTAAGGTTTAAAGGGTTTTTTTACCTTGATGGCGGTGTAAATTTTCCCCTACGGTCTAAATGATACTCTGTAGTGTTCATTACTGCGAAGATCGCCACCATACTCATTTCCTAGACCGCAGTTCACATATATGATTTTCATATAAACAGTCATTAATTCAAGAAATTTGCATAAATTGAAGTTTTCTATGAAATCGTTGACTTTTTCGTGCCTGATATGTATCTAAAGCTATATGTTGCTCAAAATACCAAAAGTTGCTCAATTATTTGCAAAGCTCGTTCCCAGTGTCTTCTCTTCCTCCTTTTTGGAAACAATAGAGACAAACCCGGGAACGAGGCTGCGTCTGTAAGATGGCGTCCTTCGGGGAGTTACTACATCACGGGCGACGAGCGGGGATAGAAAAAACGACCCAAATATGAGCGGTCAGCGGTGAAACAGCTTTTATACTTCATATAGAGACATATAATTTATTGTTCCAGAGACAATCGTGTTGTAAAGCCGAAATGTTAACAGTTTACTTCACAGTTTAAGCAATTTTTCCCAGAATTCAAACTTTGTGATTTTTTCTCGGCTTAAACGCTAAGTCAGTTGTTCAATTGAATAGGAAGAAAAACATTTCCAACGGAAAACAGCATTATTTGCACGTGTGGATCTTTTGAGAAAAGGTCTCCTAAACGAGTGGTCTTGATTGTAAATATTTAAGGAATGGTAAATACATTAGCCTTAACATGGCTGTTTCTCGAAGCTCAGTGTTTTCCTACTTGCCTTTTTTCCACGTGAATTGGGGGCGATTGAATAGATATAATATGCATTAAAAGAACTTCAGCTGATAGAAATTTTAAATTTCTCATCTTAGGCTGTGGATACAAAATTCAAGTGAAAAGGAAGCCAACTGTGATTAATGCTTTGAACAAGTCAAGATACGTTTTTTTCGTCACACCACAAGTTACATAACGTGAATATCATTCTTCTTGATGCCTTTCCCGGTGTCACCAATGCCTTTCCCGATGCCTCCGTTGGTTAATAGAGCATTAAAAGTATTGTTCCAGTTAAAGCTTGAGGAAAATTGCTTAACTTTTCAAGTAGCGAAGTGTAACTTGGTAACATTTCGGCTTTACAACACGATTGTTTTCTGCAACTACAAAACGTACATTTAATTCTTCTTGGTACCTTTCGGATGCCACCCATGCCTTCATTGTTTATTAAAGCAGTAAAAGATATATGTACAATCAACACTTTTGAATTGCTTAACATTTTATTTAGCAAAGTAAACTGTTTACACTTCGGCTTTACAACACGGTTGTTTCCTGATACTACAAATGATCTGTCTATATATGAAATATGAAAGTTGTTTCACCGCTGACCACTCGTATTTGGGTCGTTTTTTCTATCCCCGCTCGTCGCCCGTGATGTAGTAACTCCCCGTCCTTCGTAGGTTGACTGTGGTAACACTGGAAGCAAATTACCGTGGAACACATATTAACATCGAAGGTAAGGGTAGAAATGTTACATTTAGCCCATTACTCCGCGGTGGTGGTAATGGTTCGGTATGTACTTTATTTTCAGACGTTTTGGTGGGTAGTATCACGAACTATTTTTACTTGCGAGTAGTGCCAGAACAACTCGTAAAAATACTCAGTTACACAACCCACCGAAAGCGTCCCATAAGTTATTTATTACCCAACTGCTTATGTTTTATTTCGAGAGCCACCAGTACCTCGGTTAACGTACGTTGGCAATGAAGTAATTTAAAAACCTATACTTTATTAAACCACGATAATAGGGTCTTTAGAGCGATTGATCTTTTGTCACTGTCTGTGCTCCATGAGTCTGGATTTGGCCAGAAGAATATGTTTCACCATCTGTTAATCGAATTCGAAATAATTATTTCTGGTTTTTGTAGTCCTGTTTAAAAGCGTGAAAGAGAATTGTCTTAGTTTGTTTTCTCGTGTTGATTCATATATACCCGGTAAAAGAGAATTTAATTTCCCAGTCTTCAAAATACATCGGAGAAGTGGTTCTCCAATGTGGTTTTCAATGATTCCCAAAAAAAGGAATGATTCTTGCAGGTGAGCTGCAATGTAAGCAATTGCAGAAGGGAAGCCTGGAAAGAAAAAATTAGGTTTGGATGGGATTCAAACCCATGCCCCCCAGATACTTCATAGGTACTACAAAGGTACCATTATTTTGTGAACTTGTGAGACTTACAGTAACTGTAAGTCTTACTCCTTTTGAGACTGCTGTCCCTTTGTCACCCAAAGCCATACGAAGTGTAAATGTAGATACATTTAAGTAGTTTGGTCTACAGATATTTTGGAAAAAAACATATGAATGTATTTTAACCCTTTAACTCCCAAGATCTTATTTGCTAATTCTCCACTCTAAATGCTACACATTTCCTTGTAAATTAGTTATAAGAACATGGTGCTAGATCAAGATAGCAGCTTCTACCTGATAAGTTTGAATATTCTCATTACCTGTTTGCTGAATAATGTATGAATATTGTAGGGAGAAGTTTCGTGTTGATCACTTCTGGGAGTTAAAGGGTTAAGAGTGGTGACTTACATGTATATGCAAACTCATACCCCACTTTGGTACAAGGGAGGGGAGGGTTGTGATTAGATACCCCCCTTCCCCAGCGTTATGTTACAATATTTTGAAAGGCTTTTGCCTGAATTAGATAGACTGTATGATGTGAATATTATGGGATAGATATACAAATGGTTTTACTGGGGAACCAGTGATGTCATTCCACATGGCAGCCTTTTTTCTTTTTTTAGATTTTTCACTTTTTCCACTATTATTTTTGGCTTATCGAAAGAACAGTAGCAATCAAACCTAACAGGAAAGTAGAAATGACACTCAGAAATTGACTAATAGATTTAGTGTACTTTCATTTCTAACGTTAAAGCTTTCATTCTTTCATAGCTCTTATCAAGCCCTCAACCACACCTTACTCATCATTTAATATCTCCAATATCTATCAGGCAAATTTGACCAACATCAAAACAAATATGTCTTCAAGAGAAACAAACAGCTACTTAAGTGGACAGTTGCCCAGCTAAAAGCCTCTTGATAAAATTTTTAAAAAAATCTAAAGGGCATGTGGCATTCACCCCTCCCCCTCTCCCCCCCTCCACCCTCTTGATGGTAGAGGGGGGAGGGGGAAGGAGAAGGGAAGGTAAAACCAACTTATATCCCCTTCCAGTTGAATTGATGTGTTTCTTTTCTTTTAGCATTTTAGATTACTTTGCTGTCTCTCAGTTGGCACTAACATGGCAAAAACAAAAACATCCTGTACTGAGAAGGTACAAATAAAGTGGAAAATCAAATCAACGTGTAAAGAATCTGCAAAATTTAAGAGCTGTGTGCAAAAGACATTGAAATGCAAATTTTGTGAAAAGCATTTCACATCTAAGGGAAAGTTACAAGTACATTTAAGAACCCACACTGGAGAGAAACCATACCAGTGCAAAATTTGTGACAAGTGTTTTACTCGAAAAGGAAGTATGCGAAGACATGAAAGATCACACACTGGAGAGAAGCCATACCAGTGTAAGACTTGTGACAAGAGTTTTACAAGAAAAGGAAGCCTGCAAATACATGAAAGATCCCACACCGGAGAGAAGCCATACCAGTGTAAGACTTGTGACAAGAGTTTTACAAGAAAAGGAAGTCTACAAATACATGAAAGTTCCCACACTGGAGAGATGCCATACCAGTGCAAAACTTGTGACAAATGGTTTTCTCAAAAAGGTAATCTTCGAAGACATGAAAGATCCCACACTGGTGAGAAGCCATACCAGTGTAAAACATGTGACAAGTGGTTTACACAAAAAGAAACTCTCAAAGCACATATGAGATCTCATACTGGAGAGAAGCCATACCAGTGTAAGATATGTGAAAAGTTTTTTACTACTAGAAGAAGTTTGCGAATGCATGAAAGATCACACACTGGAGAGAGGCCATTTAAATGCAAAGTTTGTAATAAGGGTTTTACTTATATTGCAAATGCAAGAGTTCATGAAAGATCCCACACAGGAGAGAAGCCATACCAGTGCAAAACATGTGACAAGTGGTTTACTCAAAAAGGTAATCTACAGATACATGAACGATCCCACACAGGAGAGAAGCCATACCAGTGCAAAACATGTGACAAGCGGTTTGCTCAAAAAGGTAATTTACAAATACATGAAAGATCACACACTGGAAAGAAGTTATTCCAGTGCAAAAGTTGTAACAAGTGTTTTACCACAAAAAGAGGTATGCAAATACATGAAAGATCACACACTGGAGAAAAGCCATACCAGTGCAAAATGTGTGAGAAATGTTTCACTTCAAAAAGAAGTCTGTATATACATGAAAGATCCCACACTGGAGAAAAGCCATACCATTGCAAAACATGTGACAAGTGGTTTACCCAAAATGGTCATCTACAAAGACACGAAAGATCACACACAGGAGAGAAGCCATACCAGTGTAAGACTTGTGACAAGAGTTTTACAAGAAAAGGAAGTCTACAAATACATGAAAGTACCCACACTGGAGAGATGCCATACCAGTGCAAAACTTGTGACAAATGGTTTTCTCAAAAAGGTAATCTTCGAAGACATGAAAGATCCCACACTGGTGAGAAGCCATACCGGTGCAAAATGTGCGAGAAGTGGTTTTCTCTAGAAAGAACACTACAAAAGCACGAAAGATTACACTTTGAACAGCAACCATTATCTTCAGATTACGATGAAACATTTACTTGCTGGATTTGCCAGGAGGAACTGAGCAGTGCTTCCCAGCTTCTTAGCCACTATGAGGAACACATGAAGTTGCCTTGATTTTATTGTTGATCACTTTATCTGATTTGTTTTTGGCTGATTAGAGCACACATTTTTAAGTAGCTTTTGCTCGATCCTTATCACGGCTGTTTTACCGCAGAATCAAGTGAGAAGAAAACTTTGGCTCCCATCTGTTACAATTTTGATCAGGGAACACTTTTTGTAGTTCTGGGGTCTTGGCGATAGGTTACCCAGTAGTGTTAGGTCAAAGTGAAGCAAACAAACCAAAAGACAAAACGCAGTAACGATAAATAGAGGGAAACTTTTTAAACCTTTATATGGACCCCTTTGCGTTTGAAAAAATGCTCCAAAGAGAACAGTAAGGAAAGTTTTTTAATCATGATATTATCAAGGTAAAGGTGACCAAATAGGATATACAAGGTTGCGATGTGAATTTTTTCACATTGTTTCAAGTAAATTAGCACATGATCATTATTGTTATTTTCAAGCTGCCTTGAACGACTCACTGTTTCATGTTTAACATCCAAGTTATAAACAAGGCGTTGAATTTTTGACCTGGTCAATAACCGTTTCAACCACAAACATTCCTAATTTTTTGGACATGAAACATGGGATGTGGTGATTAATTTTATGATTTTAACAATAAATGACTTATTATGTTTTAAGTAGATCCTGCACGACGTTTGATTATCATAGTGCCTGGAGCGAAGAGGCGATTCAGCCAAGGAATTACTCAATTGAAACCACCCCTCCCTCCTCTTTTGCATAACTGTTGACTCAAAATCAATCGGCTCTTAAGAGTCGTAAAAACTGGGATCACATATGTGAATGGATTAAATGTTACACTATTCAATCATAATATTGCTCACTATAAGAGATACAACAATAATTGATTGATTATGTCAGCGTTATATGCCAATCTCGATCCCAGTGTCCTCTCTTAATTCATTGGAAAAAGAAAGATCGAAAGGAACCTGGGAACAAGACTGATCTTGAAAGATGGTTTCGGTAAGACGGTTCGATAACACGATCTGATAATACTACGGAGTTGTAACGGAGAAAAACATGGTGTCTGTTCTTCGTGTCGTCGAGTCACACCTCGTGGCGTTAATGTTCGTGTCGTCGAGTCATACTTCGTGAAGCTATAGTTTACCCGGTAGGGTTACCGTTTCAGCCGGGGTAAACGTCTAAAGATGGGGTAACCCGCATAGCCGGGATCATGCTCATGTTACATTTGCGAACGCGCCAACAACCTCTTCGAACTTCCCCGGGGTTGTAAGATTGAATGTCAACGCAGGCTACTTTTTTTAATTCGGATAGGCGGGTTACCTCACCTACCTGCGGTCTCCCACCTTCACGTAAACAGACCATCACTCAGCTTAAACATCACTTGACCAGAACAAACTTGCTACAGGCCAAGGTCACTAAGGTTCGAAAAGTTTTTATCTTGATGCTGGTGTAAATTTTCCCCTACGGTCTAAATGATACTCGGTAGTGTTCACTATTGCGAAGATCGCTGCCATATTCATTTCTTAAACCGCAGTTCACATGTATGATTTTCACCTATTAACAGTCATTGATTCAAGAAATTTGCATAAATTGAAGTTTTCTATGAAATCATTTTATTTTTTTACGTGCTTGATGTATGCTTTAGATCTATATTTTGCTGAAACGGTTGCTCCAAATGCTGAAAGATCTTGTTCACAATGTCCTCTCTTCCTCTTTCAAGGAAATAAGAGAGAGAAACCCGGGAACGAGGCTGCATCTACAAGATGGCGTCCTCTGTAGGTTGAACTAGCGACTAAATACAGGAATGGCTTGGACCTGTAATTGGATGATAAAAATAGTAAAAGTTAATAAGTTATATCGTAACTCCATACTCGTGAGTATTGTTCACCCGTGTCTCTCGAAGCGGAACAATAAAATATCGATGCGAGTGAAAACACCGATGCATCAAACGAGAAATGGTTACTAACATATCGAAGGGAAGGCAGAGCCTTTCTTATCCAATGAGGTAGTTCAGTGATACTCCGGCGATGACAGAGCTATTCGCTGACTAGCTCCACTGACTAAACTCATTTTAGCCAGCTCAGGCGGACGACCAGAGACTGGAGCCATTCCTGTATTTCACCGTTGACAGGAATAGCTCCGACTCATGCGTTCATTATTTGATTTTATTTTATTTTTTATTCATCTTTTTTTTTCTTTTCTGCCATTCGTTTTGACTGAATAATTTTTACACTGGGATAAAAACTGAAAGAGCGTTTTACTACGTTCTTCCTATATTGATTTTTTTGTTAACGCAGGGCCATGTACTTTTTCAGTAATATTTATTATATGATCAGTACGACTCCCAGGCGGTTTTATCGAAACAATTACAAGAAAATCCCCGTACGAGGGGCTGCAAGATGCGAAAGTAGAAAGAAAAAGACAGTGTGACAATCATATAATAAAATTCTCAGTGGTTGATTAAGGTCGTGAACAGATGTTTGACTGGTAGCTTCGTAAAGACAACCCCAGTCGGTTACCCCGCCCAGAAAATAGCTCCATGGATCCTGACTACCAGGAAGCATGTGGTGATACTGCATACCATGACAGCACCAACGAGATGAACTTTCTGCAAGACTGTTTTAATAAAGGAACTGTGGGCGAAAATGGGGAAAGTATCATAGAGAGGACGAAGTCTGTGAAGATGAAGATGCGCTGCAACAGTTAGAGAAAAATGTCAATTCGTCTTAAAGTTTGTTCACTTCGATGGTGTTGCACAAGTATACTACAAGTACACTGTCGGCTGCCATACCTAAAGGGAATGAACCTGAAATAAAAAACTGAAGTCCAGAAACGTTTCTTTTCCACCAAACGAAAGACGCACAAGAGAAATATCATGTTGGAAAACCCAATCAAGGAAGAGAGGATGGAGATGATTGAGAATTAGAAGAATAATGAGCAATCACAGCAGAACAACAGCAAAGTACCTGTAGGCTTCACATCCGGCGAAACGATGGCGCACAAGGTATGTAATACTTCATTGTTTGAAATGTTTTCTTCCTTGCCTATCACACCTGTCTCACCTCACTATCTGTTTATTTCTCTTGTAGGATTACAAGGAATGCTCCACTGGTTGACTAAGGAAAAACATCACTCCATTGAAGACCTGGTTAAATCTGCCATTAAACTGTCTGTTTCTGACGTATTGGATATAGACAGGGCATCTTTGATACCCGGAGAGGCAGTAGAAGCTAACTTAGCAGATTTTAAGAGGTTTATTACAGATGGTGCCTGCAAAGCAGTTTGCAAATTAGGTTAGGATGGCTCGTGTACTTTACAGAAAACGTGGTTTATGTTGTACTAATTCTTTCTTAAATTTCAGTGGTATAAATACCTTGTCTAAAACAATAGTAATACAATAGCAAACGAGATATATACGTTCCAAAACAGCGTCATGTGATGAACAGCCTTCATTAGTTTTGAACAAAAAATCTTAAAATCATTTTACTCTCTCAGGTTATAGCCGAAAAACTGTCCGAAGACTGATTGTGCCATCACTGCGAAAAGTCACGGTACCTCGACATGATTCAGTGCGAGAGTTGCTGCCACTGGTTTGACTGATCAGACGTTTTTGTTTGTTTGTTTGGTTTTTTTTTTCCTTTTCTCAGGTCTAGTAGAGTTGTTAAAAATTATCAAGCAAAATTAAATTAATCCGCGACTTTCATCCTTTAGGTGTTGAGCAAAAATAGAAATGAGGAGCCCGATAAAAGGATTTGTCCTTCATGCGAACAATTATCCCAGAAAATAAGCGTTCCACAAAAAAAAATCCCTCGATTGCGGCCAAGCCACATTTCTCTAGCAGAGCATACTGTAAATTAAAAATATCGGTCGCAGCGCCACGCAACATTTTGCGTGATCTTCCAAACGTGACATATAGTTGCTGAATTATTTTAAAACTTAGAAACTACATGGCCCTGTATTAATAAAAGAGGGCTTCATTTGCAAGTATTATAAAGTTCTACATAAGAAGAACCTTATAAAACACTCTTTCAGTTTTATTAGTGTATCTCAGTGTGTAAATTACTTAGCCATAACGAAAAAAAAAATTAAAAGCACCAGTCGTAGCCATTCCTGTCAGCGGTGAAATGTGGGAATAGCTCCAGTCTCTGATCGTCCACCTAAACTAAACGAGTTTAGTCAGCGCAGTTGGTAAGCAGATGCTTAAGTCATCGCCGGAGTATCGTTGGACGACCCCGCTAAATGAGAAAGAAAGGCTCTACCTTCTCTTTGTTATGTTAGTAACCATTTCTTGTTCGACACATCGGTGTTTTCACTCGCATTGTTGATTCATTGTTCTGCTGGGAGGCATAAGGTTATACAATATCCACGAGCAAGAGGTTAAGATATAACTATTAACTTTTACTATTTTTATCATCCAATTACAGGTAGGAGCCATTCCTGTATTTAGTCGCTAGTGTAGGTTGACTCTGGCAACACTGTGTTGAAGCAAATCACTGTGGATTACATATTAACACCGAAGGTAAAGGTGGAAATGTTAAAAGTAAACAAAGGTGATCGGAAGGCGCCTTCTCGATAATTTTCGTTAAAATATCAGGTCATGAAATACACACAGTGTGGACAAGATCAAAATTAAAGGATAAAATTTGGCACTCTGGTCATCACAGACATATCGCGTTGCTTCAAAGGACACACAAACAAGTTAAAATACGTGACATTGTTAATTACAAAACAACATGCATACACTCTGAAAGAATTCTTGCAGTTTCTCCAGAAATTTAGCACACGAAACGCGATGAACTATTCCTCCTTTCTGGGTATTTGTTCTCATCGTTAATGATTTTACGCTCTTATGGGCCACCACGGTTTTGAGCGACAAACTCAACATTTCCCGGCGACCATCAAAATTAACTGAATAAACCCCAGCTAGACGTATTGCGTGACGTGATTGTGCAAGTTTTCCCTCGTCAAATGACCTGTTTCATTTCAAAAGCTATTAAAACGGACGGAAGAATTTACTGAGTTTTTTTTTTCTTTTTAATGTTTATATGATTCATGGAAAGGAAAGATTGTAGTGACTGCGGGTATTTCAGCCCTGATTTCTGTCGTGGAATGCCAGGAGGACGTATCGAGTCATTTGAAGTAATAACAGCTCTTCAGCGAAATCCTCGAGTACAAGGTAATTTAATTTGTTTCATTCCGGTCATTTTGGCCTCGATATGGAAAAAGTAAAAGAAAGCTTTTCTCCAACGGGAAGTCGAAGGGACCACTCTTGGGGAAAGCGGCACTCAAAAGTCTATACTTTATTTAACCGTGATGCTGGGGCCTTTGGAGCGAGTAAAAGTTTTTTCTTTGTCACAGTCTGTGTTCCATGAGTCTGGGTTTGGCCAGAAGAATATTTTGTACTATTTGTTAATGAAATTCTAAATAATCATCTTCCGGTTTTTGTAATCCTGTTTAAAAGCTTAAAAGAGAGTTATGTTAGTTTGTTGTCTCATGTTGATTCATGTATGCCCAGTAAAAGAGAATTCAATCTCCCAGTTTTCAAAATAGATAGGAGAAGTAGTTTTCCACTTTTTGTCACCAGATGGTTTGATGGTGTTTCTATCATTAATGATCTTATAATGATGTGTACAGTGCATGCTGGTCAAATCTGCTAAGGGTACCAGGCACCTTGGTTGTATTCAGTGGCTCAGGTTTAGGAGTTTTATTCATCTGGGCTCTTCAGATGTATATTAAAGATATCTTGAACAAAGAGGATGTTTTGATAAAACCAGTGTTTCCAAAAGAACATATGGTTTTCAATAATTGTAAAGAAAAATAATGATGCTCGCAGGTGGCTTGCAATTCAAGCAATTGCAGAAAGGAAGCCTGAAAGAAAAAATGAGGTTTGGATGACATTCAAGCCCATGCCTCTCACATACTAACTAGGTACGACATAGGTACCACTACACCAAATTTTTCTTGAACTTGCCTGGAAAGGTTTGGAGTAACTGTAAGTCTTAATTCTTTTGAGGTGGCTGGCCCTTTGTCACCCAAAGCCATGTCAAAGAGTTTCCTTACAAAATAAATGTAGAAACATGTTAGTGATTTGGTGTACAGATATTTTGGTCTACACATATAAATGTATTTTAAGAGAGGTAACATACATGTAGATGCAAACTCGTACCTCGGAGGGGGGGGTTGATGGGACACCCTTCCCATCCAGCATTATGTTGCAATGTTTTATATGGTTTTTACCTATGATGTGAATATTATGGGATACATATACAAATGGTGCTGCTGGGGAACCAGTGATCTCATTCAACATGGCAGACCTTTTTTTCAGATTTTACACTTTTTTCACTATTATTTTTGGCATTTCAAAAGAACAGTAGTTATGAAATTTAACAGGAAAGTAGAAAATAAGACTCAAAATGACTCATAAATTTAATGGATTTTCCTTTTCAACATAAAAGCTTTCATTCTTTACTAGCTCATATCAAGCCCTCAACCACACATTACTTGTAGTTTAATATGTCCTATATCTGTTAGCCAAATTTGACCAAAATGACAACAAATATGTGTCCAAGAGAAAGAAACAGCTACAAAAGTAGACAGTTGCCCGGATAAAAGCCCCTTGATCCAATCCCCCCCCCCCCCATCTTCTTGGTCTGAGGGTTAATTTATTGCTACTGAATGTAAATGGTACAACTCTGTCTAATCTCCCCCATACTTGAATTAATGTATTTCTTTTCTTCTAGCACTTTAGATTACTTTGCTGTCTCTCAGTTGGTGCTAACGTGGCAAAAACAAAAAAATCCTGTACTGAGAAGGTACAAATAGAGTGGAAAATCAAATCAATGTGTAAAGAATCTGCAAAATTTGAAAGCTGTATGGAAAAGGCATTGAAACGCAAATCTTGTGAAAAGCGTTTTACATCTAAAGGAAATTTAAATGTACATAGAAGAACCCACACTGGAGAGAAACCATACCATTGCAAAACCTGTGATAAGTGGTTTACTCAAAAAGGTAATTTACAAAAACATGAAAGATCCCACACTGGAGTGAAGCCATACCAGTGCAAAACTTGTGACAAGTGGTTTAATCGAAAATATAATTTACAAATACATGAAAGATCACACACTAGAGAGAAGGCATTCCAGTGTAAAACATGTGACAAGTGGTTCCTCCAGAAAGTAAATCTACAAGTACATGAAAGATTACATACTGGGGAGAAGCCATACCAGTGCAAATATTGTGATATGTGTTTTACACATAAGGGAAGTCTTCGAGTCCATGAAAGATCCCACACTGGAGAGAAGCCGTACCAGTGCAAAACATGTGACAAGTGTTTTACTCAGAAAGGTAATCTACATAGCCATGAAAGATCTCACACTGGAGAGAAGCCATACCAGTGCAAAACTTGTGCCAAGTGTTTTACTAGAAAAAGAGGTCTGCAAATACATGAAAGATCCCACACTGGAGAGAAGCCATACCAGTGCAAAACTTGTGCCAAGTGTTTTACTAGAAAAAGAGGTCTACAAAGACATGAAAGATCTCACACTGGAGAGAAGCCATACCAGTGCAAAACTTGTGACAAGTGGTTCACTCAAAAAAGTAGTCTACAAAGACATGAAAGATCTCACACTGGAGAGAAGCCATACCAGTGCAAAGCTTGTGACAAGTGTTTTACTACGAAAAGAAGTCTGCAAATACACAAAAGATTACACACTGGAGAGAAGCCATACAAGTGCAAAACTTGTGACAAGTGTTTTATTCAAAAAGGTAGTCTACAAAGACATGAAAAATCCCACCTTAGAGAGAAACCATACCAGTGCAAAATGTGTGAGAAGTGGTTTTGTCGAAAAAGAACACTACAAAAACACGAAAGATTGCACTTTGCACAGCAGCCATATTCTTCAAATTACGATGAAACATTTACTTGCTGGATTTGCCAGGAGGAACTGAGCAGTGCTTCCCAGCTCCTTAGCCACTATGAGGAACACATGAAGTTGCCTTGATTTTCTTGTTGATCAGTGTATCTGATTAATTTTTGGCTGATTGGAACATACATTTATGTAGCTTTAAGTTGATCGTCAACACTGCTGTTTTAAGGAGACTGAAGTGAGAAAAAAAACTTTGGCTCCCATCCGTTACACTTCTGATTAGGGAACACTTTTTGCAGTTCTTGGTGTCTCTTGGCGAAAGCTTACCCTGTAGTTTTAGGTCAAAGTGAAGCAAACACACTAAAAGCAAAAATAAATTAGGGGGAAATTTTTTTCACCTTCACACGGACCCCTTTGCGATTGAAAAAAATTACCCAAAAACAACAATAAGGAAAGTTTTTTTATCATAATATTATCAAGGCAAAGGTGATCAAATAGGATATACGAGGTTGCGATGTGAATTTATTTCGTTTCAGCTACATTTGCACACGATCATTACTGCTATTTTGAAGCTACTTTGAGCGGCCAATTGTTTCACGGGTTTAACATCCAAGTTTTAAATAAGCCGTTGAATTTTTTACCTGGTCAATAAACGTTTCAACCACAAACATTGCTAATTTTGAGAGCCCTTCCATTATGTATGTGGCCATGAAACACGAGATATGAAAATGAGTGTTTATGATTTCAGCACCAAAGGATGGTGTTATGTTTTAGGTAAATCTTGCGCAACAGTTGATTATCATGATGCCTAGAGCGTACAGGCGATTCAATCAGCTAAGGGATTATTCAATTGAAACCATCCCACCCCCCCCCCTCCCCCCTGCTTAACTGCTGACTCAAAATTAATAGCGTCTTCAGACTCGCTTAAACTCGAATCAATATAAACGAACGGAGGAAATGTTACAGTTTTTAAATCACAATACTGCTCACTATAAGAGATACAACAATGATAGATTGGTCATGCGTGATGTTATAAGGCATGATGCTCTGCTGTGATTGGTTATTTTTTCAACAGCTCTGCTTGGCATTCATATAAGACTTCACCCTGACAATATCAATAGGGATGGTGGAATAGAAATTCCAGAAGCGTGGATGCCCACGATCAAAAAACACAACAACGGGAGATCCGCGCGATAGCGGACCGCTTGGGGAGCAAATTACTGAGTGAAACAGCAAGGATCGTAATGCGCCAATCAGAGCTGTTGAAAAAACAGCCAATCACAGCAGAGCATCATGCTTTAGAAGATCACGCATGACCAGTCGACCCCATCGCCTGAAGAAGACTAGCAGTGTGCAGTCGAAACGCCGCAATCTACCTCACATGTGACTACATCGTGAGACAAACGGAACACTTAGCTTTTATTGTTATTCACTACGATGAATAACTACAGCCTTTTTTACGAAATGATAGATTGATTATGTATACAGCCATTGCCTTCAGGGAAAAGCTCTATGGACGGTTGACGGTGTCTGTAGGCGGTTTTCCGTCCAAGAAGTTTGACGTTCATTATAGAAGGTCATGACGGACGCCGACAGTCAGGCCGGAGGCAACACTGCCGTCCTTGTCATCTCAAACGGGTTAAGGAATCGAAATTTCTTTTTTTTTACTATCTGGCGAACAGTTATAATAGTGGTGGGACTGTGTGGATTCCAATTCGGTTTGTAATCATATGTAAGTACTTATCGACTGATTAGGAGAGCCGGACTAGAAAATATTAAGTTTGAGGTCAGGACATGACATTTCTTGCCATGGAGAACGGGATCAGCGCTTGAAGTAAGATAGGGCATAAGGCTCTTTTGTATTACGCAAGCTTCGCCATAACGTAGCACTGGCCAAGTCACGCGACACCTATGAAGCCGTGCAGTTGTGAAGGCTTCAACCTTTTCAAGTTCTTTCCCCCAAAAATCATTCTAATCATGGCAGTATGTATTGGCACATCATGACCCTTCTCCAAAGAAGCGATCGAAATATCTAAAATCTACCTTTGAAAAATTAAAAAAGAAACAATGAAAAAAGATCCTGTTAAATACTTAGTATTAGCTGTAAAATTTCAAGACTATGTGGCTGTAAATGACAATCTGAAGCTTTTTAAGCTTTTTCGTTTTAATAACACACGTTTGTTTATCTGGGGATGTCACATGTACATTACGTAACTCTCTTTTTTACCCCTAAAAATTCCCTCATACATTTAGGGCCCGTTTACATGGACGTGGGGGACCTCTGGTAAGTGAGGTATCCTGCGTAGGTGGGATAGCCCGACTGCCCATATAATGTCTTATTTTATTTCGATCACGATCACATGATTAGTGGGGTAACCCGCTTTTGAAGGTTGCCCGTTCTGCCGGATAGGGTGACCCTTTCAGCCGGGGTAAACGTCTAAAGGTGGGGTAACCCGCTTAGCCAGGGTCACGCTCATGTCACATTTGGAAGCGCGCCAACAGCCTCATCAAACTTCACCCCGCGATCCCGGGGTAGTAAGATTGTATGTAAACGCGAGCTATGTTTCGACCGCGGCTAGGCGGGCTACCTCACCTATCTGCAGCCTCCCACTTCCATATAAACAGGCCCTCTCTAAGCTTAAACATTACTTGACTACAGCAAACTTGCTACATGCCAAGATCGTTATGGTTTGAAGGGTTTTGATCTTAATACTGGTGTAAATTTTCCCTTACGTTCTAAATAATTCTCAGTTTTCAGTCGCTAGTTAAAGTAGAGAAGAGTTCTGTTCTTTCTTTTGCCGAGTATCCCTTTTCTATAATTTTATTGGTTTTTAAACTAGCCTTTAATTACGCCGAACCTTTCTTTGGTGAGTACGTCAGCAGTAAAAAGCTCTCATGCTTTTTATCAGTTGCTGTTCCTTTTAATTAAACAAGGTTTTCAGGGTTTAATTTCACGTTACATAACATCTCTTGGCATAGAAAACATTGGGTATTTTAAAATTATTCTATTACAATTACCACCGTTGTTTGTGCTCCGGGAAGAATTCATTAAATTAGCTGCTGGCCTTAGGGAATTTCACGCCGGAAGTATCTATTCTTGTCAGCAGAATACATCTGTTATATCTATAAGTATGGAGGTAAATAATTATGAAGGTAAATAATTAACTTTCGCAGGCGAATGGATCAGACAAAAAAGGTCTACAAGGCCTGAAACTGAAATTAAAAAATCACAGGTTTTTTACAAACCAACATAATGAACAGCTTCAGTTGGCTTGTTAGCTCAGTTCGTTGAGCGCTGCACCGGTATCGCAGAGCTCAAGGATTCAAATCAAGAGAATATCACTGTATTATCTTGGTTGAAATCCCCTACAGGCCTGAACTTAAGTAGTTTTCATTACTGCGAAGATCGCTTTGATATTCATTTCTTAACCCGCAGTACACATATTTGATTTTCACATATTAACCTAAGTCATCGATTCAAAAATTTGCATGAATTGAAGTTTTCTATGAAATCGTTGAATTTTTCGCGCTTGATATCTGCTTTAAATCTATATTTTGCTCAAAAGGTTACTCCAAATGCCGCCATTTTACAGTTGTGTACTTAGTTGCCAAGCCTTTGATTTGGAGTGAGGCTGAAGGTGACCTTGTTGTGTTAGAGACCAGAATCTAGTTAGCATGATAACAAATTAATTTGCATTTCAAAAGCAGCAAGGTTTGTAACATAACAAGGTCACCCTTAGCCTCACTCCTGTTCAAAGGCTTGGCAACCAAGCACACAACTGTAAAATGGACCCAGTGTCATCTCTTTCTCTTTTATGGATACAAGAGAGAGAAACCCGGGAACGAGGCTGCATCTACAAGATGGCGTCCTTTGTAGGTTGACTCCGCTAACACTGTGTTGAAGCATATCACTGTGGAACACATATTAACATAAGGTAAGAGTAGAAATGTTAAATTTAAGCTCATTACTCTGCGACGGAAGTAATGGTTTGGTATGTATCTTATTTTCAGACGTTTTGGTGTGCAGTATCACGAACTATTTTCACTTACGAGTAGTGCCAGAACAACTCGTAAAAATACTCAGTTACACTGCCCACCTAAAGCGTCTAATAAGTTATTCATCATCCAACTGCTTATTTTATATTTTGAGGCCACTGGTATCTCGGTTAAATTACGTTGGCAATGAAATAATTTAAAAGCCTACACTTTATTTAACCATGATGCTAAAGCCTTTAGACGGAGTCAAAGCTTTTTGTCACATACTCATGAGTCTGGCTTTTTGGCCTGAAGAATATGTTTCACATCTGTGAATCAAATTCTAAATAATTATACTCTGGTTTTTGTAGTTCTGTGTAAAAGCTTAAAAGAGAGTTGTTTTAGTTTGTTGTCTCATGTTGACTCATGTATGCCCAGTAAAAAAGAATTTAATCTCCCAGTCTTCAAAATGGATAGGAGAAGTAGTTTTCCACTGTTGTTTTCAATAATTCTCAAGAAGAGCAATGATGCTTGCAGGTGAGCAGCAATTCAGGCAGTTGCGGAGAGGAAGCCTGAAAAGAAAAAATTAGGTTTGGATGCAATTCAAACACATGCCACCCAGATACTACACAGGTACTACACAGGTACTACACAGGTACTACACAGGTACTACACAGGTACTACACAGGTACTACACAGGTACTACACAGGTACTACACAGGTACTACACAGGTACTACACAGGTACTACACAGGTACTACACAGGTACTACACAGGTACTACACAGGTACTACACAGGTACTACACAGGTACTACACAGGTACTACACAGGTAATACATAGGTACTACATGGGACCAACAGACCAAATTTTTCTTGAACTTGCCTGGGAAGGTTTGAAGTAACTGTAAGTCTTACTTCTTTTGAGACGGCTTTCCCTTTGTCACCCAAAGCCATATGAAAGAGTTTCCTTACAAAATAAATGTAGATACATTAAGTAATTTGGTGTACAGATATTTTGGGAGAAAACCATATGAACATATTTTAAGTGAGGTGACAAACATGTACATGCAAACTCATACCCCTACTTTGGTACAAGGAGAAAGAAGGCATACCTCTACTTTGGTACAAGGGAGAGGGGGGTGTGATTGGAACCCCCCCCCCCCTTCCATAGCTTTATGTTGCAATATTTTGTAAGATTTTTACCTTAAATAGATAGATTGTATGATGTGATTATTATGGGATACATATACAAATAATGCTGCAGGGGAACCAGTGATGTCATTCAACATGGCAGTCATTTTTTTTTTCATTATTTTTCACTTTTTTCACTATTATTTTTGGCTTGTCAAAAGAACAGTAGCTATCAAACTTAACAGGATAATAGAAAATCAGACTAGAAAATAAATTATAGATTTACTGTACTTTCATTTTCAACATTAAAGCTTTCATTCTTTCATAGCTCATATCAAGCCCTTAACCACACCCTACTTGTCATTTAACATCTCCAGTATGTATCAGGCAAATTTTACAAACATTAAAACAAATATGACTTTATGAGAAACAAACAGCTACTGAAGAGGATACCAGTAGTTGCCCAGATAAAAGCCTCTTGATAAAATTAAAGAAAAAACTAAGAGGTAGTGTGGCATCCACCTCTCCCCTCACTCCCTCTTGTTACTACGAGTGTTAATCTGTTCTTACTGAATGTAAAGGGTAAAACCCTGTCTAATATCCCCATACCCAGCTAAATAAATGTATTTTTTTTTCTTCTGGCATTTCAGATAATGTTGCTGTCTCTTAGTTGGCCCTAACATGGCCCAAACCAAAACATCTTGTACTGAGGAGGTACAAATACGGTGGAAAATTGAATCAATGTATAAAGAACCTGCAAAATTTGAAAGCTGTGTGGAAAAGGCATTAAAATGCAAATCTTGTGAAAAGTGTTTTACATCTAAGGGAAATATGCTAGTACATTTAAGAACCCACACTGGGGAGAAACCATACCAGTGCAAAACTTGTGACAAATGGTTTACACAAAAGGGACATCTACATGAAAGATCCCACACAGGAGAGAAGCCATACCATTGCAAAACTTGTGACAGGCGGTTTGCACAAAAGGGACATCTTCAACTACATGAAAGATCCCACACAGGAGAGAAGCCATACCAGTGCAAAACTTGTGACAAGTGGTTTACTCATAAGGGAAGTCTACAAAAACATAATAGATCCCACACTGGAGAGAAGCCATACCAGTGCAAAACTTGTGACAAGTGGTTTGCCACAAAAGGAAGTCTGCAAATACATAAAAGATCTTACACTGGAAAGAAACCATACCATTGCAAAACCTGTGATAAGTGGTTTACTCAAAAAGGTAATTTACAAACACATGAAAGATCCCACACTGGAGAGAAGCCATACCAGTGCAAAACTTGTGACAAGTGGTTCTCTCATAAAGGAAATCTACAAAGACATGAAAGATCACACACTGGAGAGAAGCCATACCAGTGCAAAACTTGTGGCAATTGGTTTACACAAAAGGTACAACTACAAGTACATGAAAGATCACATACTGGAGAGAAGCCATACCAGTGCAAATATTGTGATATGCGTTTTACACAAAAGGGAAGTCTTCGAGTGCATGAAAGAAACCACATAGGAGAGAAGCCATACCAGTGCAAATCATGTGATATGTGTTTTACTTCAAATGGAGGGCTACGAACTCATGAAAGATCCCACACTGGAGAGAAGCCATACCAGTGCAAAACTTGTGACAAGTGGTTTACTCAAAAATTCAATTTAAAAAGACATGAACTATCCCACACAGGAGAGAAGCCATACCAGTGTAAAACATGTGACAAGTGGTTTACTCAAAAAGGTAATCTGCAAATACATGAAAGATCACACACCGGAGAGAAACCATTCCAGTGCAAAAGTTGTGACAAGTGTTTTACCTCAAAAGGAGGTCTGCAGATACATGAAAGATCCCACACTGGAGAGAAGCCATTCCAGTGCAAATTTTGTGACAAGTGTTTTACTACAAGAAGAAGTCTACAAATACATAAAATTTCCCACACTGGAGAGAAGCCATACAAGTGTAAAACTTGTGACAAGTGGTTTAATCAAAAATGTAATCTACAAACACATGAAAGATCCCACACAGGGGAGAAGCCACACCAGTGCAAAACTTGTGGCAAGTATTTTGCTACAAGAAGAACTCTGCAAATACATACAAGATCACACACTGGAGAAAAGCCTTACAAGTGCAAAACTTGTGACAAGTGTTTTACTGAAAAAGGTAATTTACAAAGACATGAAAGAGCTCACACAGGAGAGAAGCCATACCAGTGCAAAATGTGTGAAAAGCGGTTTTCTCGAAAAAGTACACTACTAAAACACGAAAGATTGCACTTTGAACAGCAGCCATATTCTTCAAATTACGATGAAACATTTACTTGTTGGATTTGCCAGGAGGAACTGAGCAGCGCTTCCCAGCTCCTTAGCCACTATGATGAACACATGAAGTTGCCTTGATTTTATTATTGATCAGTCTATCTGATTTGCTTTTGGCTGATTGCAGCACACATTTTATTTAGCTTTTGCTCAATCCTGATAACCGCTGTTTCATTGCAGAATCAAATGACAAGAAAACTTTGGCTCCCATCTCTCACACTTTTGATCAGGGAACACTCTTTGTGGTTCTGGGGTCTTGGCGATAGGTTACCCATTAGTGTTAGGTCAAAGTGAAGCAAACAAACTAAAAACAAAACGCTCTTACGATAAATTAAGGGAAAATTTTTTAACCTTTATATGGACCTCTTTGCGTTTGAAAAAATGGCCACAAGAAAACAGCAAGGAAAGTTTTTTTAATCCTTATAGCAAAGGTGACCAAATACGATATACAAGGTTGCCATGTGAATTCATTTCGTTTCAAGTAAATTTGCACACGATCATTACTGTGATTTTGAAGCTACTTGAACGTCTAACTGTTTCATGGGTTTAACATCCATCCAAGTTTTAAATAAGCCGTTGAGTTTTTACCTGGTCAATAAACGTTTCAAGCACAAACATATCTAATCTTGAAACACGTAATATGAAAATGAGTGTTCATTTCAGAGATTAATTTCATGATTTTAGCATCAAGGAACGTTATGTTTTAAGTACATCCTGCGCGACGTTTGATTATCATAGTGCCCAGAGTGTAGAGGCGATTCAGCCAAGGGATTACTCAGTTGAAACCATCTCCCCTCTTCCCCCCCCCCTCCCCCGTGCTTAAATACTGACTCAAAATCAATAGCGTCTTCAGATTCGTGAGAACTTGAATCAGTGTATACGAGTGGAGGAAATGTTACACTTTTTAATCACTTTGCTGCTCACTCTAAGAGACACAATAATAATATATTCATTATCCAATCTCGATCCCAGTGTCCTCTCTTGATTCATTGGAAAATAAGAAAGATCGAGAGGAACCCGGAAATGAGCCTAATCATCCAAGATGGCTTCGGTAACACGATCCGATAACATGGCCCGATAACACAGCCTTATAATACTATGTGGTCAGATCGGGGACAAAATTGGTATCTGTTGTTCGTGTCGTCGAGTCATATTTCGTGGAGATATAATTTTCATTTCCGAGCCCCACTCTTCATGTCGTCGAAAGAAGGTTCTGTTTCACGTGCTATCTTCGTGGCGTGTCTAATGTCGCTTCTTGAGTCACTCGTGCCGTGGCACTCACTTCTGGTGACCAGCGGTAACCACGTTTTTATTGGTCACATAATGTAACGTCTCTTTCTGTGAAAATCTCCTTTAGCACACTGCCGGAGTTCTCCTTCCACCAACGTGAATTAGTTTTGAAGAACACTACTTCTGATGTTATTCGAACGTTGGTAAGTGTACTGGTTTCGGTAATGACCTTAACGAAATTGATCGCTTTGTATCGTGTGGATCAACTTCTAACGTTCTGCATTCAATGTCAAATCGTTTGGAAAGGCGGCGTATCCGATAACGTTCTTAACCTCTTGATAGAGGCATGCAGTTATTTGCGTTTAGAAGATAGAAATAAACAAAGTGCTGAATGTTCTCGAACTTTGCCAGTAGTACGTTCTGGCAAAGTAGCAATACAAGGCTTCGTGGTACCACGAGAGAATTTTAATTTGTAACTAAGGTGTGGATTTTTACTTTAAAAAATTGGAGAAATGTTTGGCACAGTCAGGAAAACAATTAGTGGATGAAATCAACTTTTTAACTTACGGAAGGAGGAGCTAAAGAATACTGATATTTCTGACGAGTGTTTGGGTGACTTTGTGAAGATAACCTTGCAAAATTTTCCAAAATGTGGCACTCGCAAAATGAAAGCATTCTTACTTGGAATTCGTTTGACCTGGGAACGTGTTTTACCATCTGTTTTGGTTTCTTGAATACTAAGGGTACGTTGAGATAAGCAATGAATTGCACTTATATTGCCTGCATTATGTATTTTTTGCCTCGAATAAAGTTGTAACTATCCTTGTTTCAAGATAGCTTAAAAACCATCCTCTCAGTTCTGAATCAAACATAACACCTGATCAACTCTGGATGTATGGTGTAAATCAGTATCACTTGGACCAAGTTATCCTGTGAACTTTATTATTATGGTCCTCCACATTGTGAAGAATATAATGGAGGGAAAGGATGAGACAATTAAAGATCCAGAAATGCCCTTGTCTAGAGGGTCTTTCAATCTTTTTCAGCCCCAAGTTATCTCACTAGATCAGTATGATTGTCATGGAATAGTCCTTTACATCAAAGCTGTAGAGATTATTCATGACTTGGTTTTAGAAAAGCAAAAGGAAGAGCAGAATTTCTGCTCACTGACAAGAGGGTCAGCCCTTTTTCAGCTGCCAGAGCCAATGAAAACCAAGAGTTTGAAATGTAACAGTTATTAATTTGGCAAGAAAATCAAACAAATTTTGGAGATTAAGTAACTGAAACAACAAATTAAGCTATTTGTATGCACTAGTAAGGATGAAAGGTGGAATGAGTATGTTTAATGGTAAAATTGATATGGAATGTAGTATCACAACCTTGCCCTAACTTTAGTACTTTTGAACATCAGGATTATGAATAGGGCTAGGGTCAGAGGTAAAGGTACCGTTAGGATGACATTAACTCCACCAAAAATTACGCCATTCCACAAGACATACCATTCTGCAAACTCATTCTTACTTTTATCCTCATCTTGTGTAAACATTACTTTCTTGTTTATCACCAGTTCAAACAGCCTGCAACAGAACTGAAAAAAGGTAACTGTGTTACTAGTTTCAGCACTAGTTCACTCTTGGAGCATTCTCTACAATGCATGTTTGGTGGGGTCCATAATCTATGTGGCCTCTAAAATTGTTTAATTTCAACCATCAGGCCAGTAACTTGATATTTTTTTTCAGCTTGTATAAGGATATTTATCATTGTGTTGGTCTTTGAATATCAATTTCATAAGTGGAACAATACAACAGTGATGTGTACTTTTCATTCATAAGACAAGAACATGTAAAATTGGAGCAACAAACAAGGCAGCTTTACAGCTTTTAGTTACTTTACTACTTTGGTAATCTGTTGTATCCTATAATAGAAAGCCCAGACCATACCAGAACCATAACACTCCTTTAGCATTAAAGGTAGTTGATATGAAGTGCAAATGCAAATGAAAGGAAGAAGTTGACGCACTTGGCCGACATTTGCAATTTTCTGGAACGTTAGAAGTTGAAAAGATGGTAAATATGACTAGTAAAAATGTAGTTACCGCTGGTCACCAGTAATGAGTGCTACGACTCGAATTACGTTTCAACGGCACGGAATGTGAAGGAATTCGAGAAGCGTCGAGTTAAGACTCCACGGCACGAACGAAAGATACCAATTTTTCTTCGATCTGACTCCATATAATACTGTGTCTTGAAGCAAGTCGCTGTGGAACACATATAAAGATCCTAGGTAAGATTCAAAATGATAAATTTAGCTTATTACTTCACGATGACAGTAATGGTTCAGTAGTACGTTTTTTGGGGGGTGTCGCGAAAGCTAAGACATGACCCAAGACTTAAGACCCCCCCGAAAACCAGGACCTTCGAAAACTAAGGCCTCTCGAAAAACTTTTGGGTACGGGACATTTTAAAAGAAAGAAGAAGCTAAGGTGATCTTTACAATGTGGAGGAGCTACAATTTGGAGATCGTGAATTTTACTTGAGTTGTATACATGCAGGCTACTGAGCTTAAACGTTGAATATAGATTAGTAAACTTTTCACTGCTAAATTTACACTATCTAATTCAGAAAGAAAAATTGAGCTCTCTGTTTCTCTTTTCTTATTGAATCGAATTCACCACGCATTAGTGTGGACAGTGCATGCATGAAAGAGTGCGTAATCAACTGTTACTTATATCAGCGCAACAGAGAATGCTTTCTATATGTGCCGCGTTTCGAGTGGAAGTGTTAACGTAATTAAGTTTGACTTAAGTCAGCACAGCAGAGAATGCTTTCGATGTGCCGCGTTTCGAGCGAAAGCCCGTTTTAACGTATTTTGCTAGAATAAGTTGCCTATTATCAATTTTCGGGAAACTTAAAACGCAATTTTTAAGATCAGTATTTCCGATCGCGGCTCTCGTGCGTGACTTTCAAGTAGTGTTCTTCAAGCAGTCAAGTGTTACAAGGACAACAATTCATGCCAAGAATTCATGACCAGCTCAGTTCATCTTCTTTCGCGTGGTAGAACTTTTGTAACTTTTCATTTAAAATATTATTTTTAAAGAATAAGAAAGATGGTTCTCGCCTCGTCTAGGCAATTGTCATATGTGACTAGGTCATTTGTTGTGGTGCTGAAAACTTTAGGTCAACGGGGTCTGTTTACATGAACTTTGCTTAAGAGATGATAATAAACAACTGGTAGCATGGCTAATTTCTTTCCTTCCATTACAAGGAGTCACATAATCAAATTTCACTCGGATGCTGAGATAAATGGGTTATTCATAATTTAGGTTAGAAAAAAACTTGTGCTCTTGGTGATGTGTTATATTTGATAAGTAAACAGGACTTAAGGCTCATAATTACATGCACAACTGAAGTGTTAGTCTTGGGGGAGTGAGTGTCAAAGTTGTTGGTTTACACAAACAGTAGCCTCCAAGTGGCCCAAAAAATAAATACAGTTGAATCCCGATAATTTGAACCTTGTAGGGGAAGTTGAAAACAGTTGGAGTTATAAGGAATAGAAAACAAAGGATCAGAATTAAGGGTAAAATGGGATTAAGTGTTTCTTTCTTAATGCGTGCAATACACATTTGAATGACATTTAATTAGAAAGAAGTTGTGTGAAAATGGAACACCAAAGTAATGCATGGATCACAACCTAACATTAATGTTTAGTGTTGACACAACTTGTAAAATTAGTCAGCAATACTAAGTACAACAAGCATCAAATAAGTCATTTACTAACCAACTGCTTTATTTTATATTCGATTTCACTTTTGGTGCCTACCCTGGTGAAAATCTTCGAAGGGTCTTTAAGGATCCTACAAGATCTCAATTAGGACCTTTGAGGATCCTCTTGAGGATCTTCATGAGGATCTTTGAAAAATCTTTGAAGATCTTCAAGGATCCTTCATTTTCTTGCCAAGATCTACAAGGATCTTCAAAGTTCTTGTCAAGATCATTAAGGATCTTCCATTTTCCTGTCAAGATCCTTGAAGATATTGTGCAGATCTTCAAAGATCTTGACAAGAACTTTGAAGATCCTTTAAAGATCATTGAAAATTCTTTGGGAAGCTTCCAAATTCTTGTTAAGATCTTTGAGGATGTTTCATTTTCTTGCCAAGATCCTCAAGATCTTTCACTCTCCTGATAATGTTGTAATACCTATTATGATATCTTGAAGGCCGAGAGCCATAACTTGTTTTGTGATTGTGAAATAATAATTTTTGAAATGTTTCTAAAATATATTTGAGTAAGGGCAATAGAAAAAGAGATGGTGTATTGTTTCTGATTTTTGATTGATGCACACTTGGTGTAAACAACACTGGTGACAATAGATTTATGATCAAAAGAAAAAACCTTAAATTAACTTTTAAAAAAAATTGAACCAAACATTAGAAAATGAAGACAAAACTTTTTTCTTGCTAAATGAAAATTACTCAAAAGACATCCTATTTTAGTAGGGCTATTCATGCTGGAAGAAAAAATTTCCGTTTGAATTTTAGGTTGGTATTAAGATTTCCATTTGCAAAAAATCTAGCCACAGTGCAGCTCAGAGATAAGAGGATCAAAATATATGCATTAAACTCATCAAGAACTAGACTACAACCAGACTCAGACTAGTCTTAAGGAGGGGGTAAACATTGAAATAGACACTTTTTTTCATGAAGGAGTATCTCAATAATTATATTTCTGAACCATATCAACCTATATACCAAAAGGAAGCTTAGCAATCACAGATACTGGATGTTGCCCTAAACTAATTTGTTATTTGACACAAGATCAATTTGTAAACCAAATGGTGTTAAATACCTAAGCATACTTGAGAAAAGATAACTGCACCAAGATTGCATGAAATCAAGTGATTTTAGGGTCAAAACAAAACACTAGGGTCTTTCTCTTGGATGAGGTGAGGAATTTTGGGAGTCATTTATATTATGGGCATAGAACCCGTTCAAAGTTCACCAAGATTTTTAGGTGAGTTATTCCACAATAACTTGCTTAAAATTTGAACCCATGGAGAAACTGTCTGCTAATCCAACTCAACACAGTGGGAGGATACAACCCTGAAAATTTCAGATTACCTAATTGAACTTGTACATCTTGAGGTAAAAAATGAGTGTTTTCAGGAATTCGCATAAAAACTCATAAAAGAGCTTTTTAGTTTAGTTACACAGAACCAAGTACATTTCACACCTTCTTAACAAATATGTGCTTCAGAGAGCATCGAGGAGAATCTCTCTAGATCGATAAGCCTGTATCCTTATCCTTATCCTTATTGCAAATTAATTTTCTGCGAAAATTCCTTGCCATGCCTAAATCATAAAACAGAGAGCCCTCAATTTACAAAAAAAATCATAATTAAACCACAACAAGTCACACAGGAGATAAAAAAGATACATAATAATAATCACAATCTTGCAAGATCCTCAACAATTTAGTCTTTACAAGAAAAATCTTAAAGGAACAGTTTAAAAGATCTCTAGTGAATTCTTGCAATAATGTTTGAAAGAAATTCTCATCGAATCTTTGAAGATTCCATCAACTGCTTTAAATAATCCTTTGACAAATAACTTATTTCAAACTAGACTTAACAGACTAGTTTCTTTGATCTTTACCGTTAGGATCTAGCACTGGATTCTTGCAAGATGTGTAGAGATTCCTTTAAATATAATCGTCAAATCCTTTAGAATGCTGCAAAGGTATCTATAAAATCTTAAATGCATGATTTCCAGATGTTTGAGGGCCCCTTATAAAATTACTTAATGAGGATATATTGAAGGATCCTAATTCATAATGCAGAGATGTGGTAGAGATCTTGAGAAGGATGCCCTTGAGATCCACATCAAATTCCAAAAGGATCCTTGCAAAGATCTCTACAAGATCATAAAATAAATCTTTTTAAGGTCTTTAGAAGATCCTTTTTTATTCCTTGAGGATCTTGAAGGATTGTGGAATAGATCTTACAAAGATTTTTACTAGGATCCTTGTAAGATCCGGATCGAAATCTGAAGTATCTTAGCAAAGATCTTAACAGGACCCTTGAAAGGTATCCTTGGAAGGATTCTTTGAAGGTCTTTAAAAGATCCTCTTTAAATCCTTGAGGATCTTGAAGGATCTTTGAAAAGATCTTGCAAAGATCTTGACTAGGATCATTGTAAGATTCCAATCAAATCCTTAAGGATCCTTGCAAAGATCTCAATAGGATCCTTGAAAGGATCTTTAGAAGGTCTTTGAAAGATCCTCATTAAATCCTTGAGGATCTTGAAGGATCCTTGAAAAGATCCTGCAAAGATCTTGAACAAAGGATCCTAGTAAGATCCTGATTAAATCCTTAAAGATCCTTACAAAGATCTTGACAGGATCCTTTAAAGGATCTTTTGAAGGTCGTTGAAAGATCCATATTAAATCCTTGAGAATCTTGAAAGATTCATGAAAAGAACCTTGCAAGGATCCTTATGAGGATCTTCATCAAATTCTTGAGGGTCTTAACAAATGATTTTGCTTGTTAAGATATTTGAAGATCTTTAACAGATGCTTTAAAGATCCATTGGCAGGTCTTTGACAATCCTCAAAGATCCTGTGAGGTTTTTCACCAGGGGGTAGCTAAGCTATGAATTCATTTGAGAGGCTTTACTTTATAAGACCACAAAAAAGCAGCCTTAGAGTAAAAGAATTTTGTGTTGACACAGGCTATGAATGTTTGTTGTATGGAGTCTAGGTATGGGCGGAAAGTACATGTTTCATCCTTAGTTAATCAAAGTCTTTATGTTTAGTTTTTGGCCTTTCTGATCCTGTATAAAAGCTTGAAAGGGAGCTGTCTTAGTTCACTGTCTCGTGTTGATTCATATAATTATGTATACCTGGTAAAAGAGAATTAATTTTCCAGTATTAAAAATAGATCAGAAAGATGTTTTCCCACTATTTGTTACCAGCTGGTTCAGTGGTGTTAGTATCATTAATGATTTTAAAACAATACTTACAGTGCATGCTGGTCAAATCCATTAGGATACCAGGGGCCTCTTTCTCAAAGGTTTCATTCACTTTCAATATGGGGTTTCAAAAGTTTTGAAAATTCTACAATAAAACTATCAGTTATAGAAACAAAATATGTTGGTTAGAGTGCTAGAAAGTGCTGCTCTAATCTTCAAATTTTAATTTAAAATATGTCTTCAGGCCCGTTAAGTTACCAAGACTTTTGAGAAACAGGTTCCAGGAACCTTGGTTGTATTCAGTAGCTCAGGTTCCGGAGTATCAGTCATCTGGGCTTTCTTTTTTTAAATCCGATGGAATTGCTGCTATCAATTGAAAATACATACTGAAGAAGTTTGTTTTTATTTTTGATGAAAGCGATTTTTCCAAAATAACATATTGTTTTCAATAGTTGTCAAGTACAGCAGTAATGCAGGGATTTCAACCCATAGCCATAGTAATGCCCATACTAAATGGGCATTACTACCAACCAAACTATGAATTGCATGCAAAGTTTTGGTGTGAATGCACCCTCCAAGGTTTGGAGTAACCTTAACCCTCAACACCCTAACATCAGCATCAATATTCTCCACACTCTTCTCTGTTCATTTCCTTTGGTACTGATAAGGAGAATTTGTTTAACAATCAAAACCTCTCAAGTCGGCAATCATTTTTTTCTTTTCTCATGATCTTATGAATGATTCAGCAGTGTTAATGTAAAGAGAAATCAGATGCTGATCACTCTTAGGGTGTAACCTTTTAAATCCCATGAGTGACCAAGATAGAATTTATCCTCGCAATATTGTCAAGTGATGAGAATTAAGAAAAATATCCATTAGGGGATCACTAATTGATCCAATACCTAATTCTCAAAACTAACGTCATATGAATTGTATGGCAGACAGTAAGGGAGAAAAGTAATGGCATGTGGGAATGAAAGGTTTAAAACCCTTTAACGCCCAAGATCTCATTAGTAATTCTCCTTACTGTCTGCCATATAGTTCTTGTGATGTTAGTTTGGAGAATATGGTAATGGATCAACTAATCATCCCCTAATTAAGATTTTTCTTTATTCTCATCACTTGTCTGCTTGATATTGTATCAATATTGTAAGGAGAAGTGCTGTCTTGGTCACTCACGGGAGTTAAAGGGTTAAGTTGGCAAATCCAAGCTCCTATAAGATGGCTGTTTTTTTTAATCTTCCACTTTTTGTCACCTTAATTTTAGGCTTGTTTTTTTAGCTTTTGAACTCAATAGAAATTACAGAAGAAAAGACCCAGAAAATAAATGATAGGTTTGCTGTACTTCCCTTTTCAACTTGAAAGTTTTCATACATTCGTAGCTTATATGAACCCTTAAACCACATCTCGCATGTCATTTGATATCTCCTATTATCAACCAGCTATATTTACAGCAAGTTCAAAGCAAATATCTCTCCAATATAAACAAACAGCTACTGAGGAAGACAGTTTCCCACATCAAATATTTTTGTTTAAACTAATGAAAACCCTAGAGGATTTTAGCCCTAGAGGGTTTTGCCCCCCCCCCCTTTTTTTGAGAGCTTTTGTGGCAAGTTTTCTGTTAAGCATGTGAGACAAATCATCTGTGGCACTACCTTCTAGCATCATTAGACAACCCCTAGTTCTTTTCAATGCTATACAAATCGTGCCACAGTAGCCAGTCATGCAGTGTTAAACTGCTTTTTCGTACTTTTTCACCATTGTCTTTTACCTTTTAACCAGATTCTTTCTATTAAAGTTTATTGGGAATCTCTTTTGTAGTATCTATTAGAAATTTCTGTTGTCTACTTTTTGTACTTTGGATTGCTCCACTTGATGGTGACAGGCAGAACAAATTGTTTGCACAGTGACAACTATGGGTTAAGGATAAGAATCATAGGCACAACCTGTAGATTGAATGAACTGGTTGTGTGAAGCTATGTAAAGGGACTTGTTGGAAATGCACTTCTCTTTGTATGTCCTGACTCGTGTAAAGGTTTTTCTTTCAGGGCATTGGCCAGGAATTGCACTGTCAGTAAATCTCTTTGTTAGTGCAATTGTTCTAATAAAACTTCCTTTCCTGGAAGAGTATTCCTTTTGAAACATATTTTACCCAACTCACCATCCAATTTCTTTGTTTATTCAAATTTAATACATTGCTTCTGAAACCCGTCCAGTTTGCCCGTCTGGTTGAATAAATCTTTTCTTTTTCACCTCTAGTATTTTAGAGCACTTTTCTCGTCAAGGAATGTCTCCTAGTTTATGCTTCGATGGCCAAAACAAAAACGTCCATGACTAACCAGGCGCACAAAAAGAGGAAAATCAAATCGCTTTCTAAAGAAACTCCAAAACCTGAAAGCAACTCTTGTCTGGAAAAGGCATTTAAATGCAAAACTTGTGACAAGTGTTTTACACTAAGGGAAAATCTTCAAATTCGTGCAAGATCCCACACTGGAGAAAAGCCATATCATTGCAACACCTGTGACAAATGTTTTACAAAGAAAAGAAATCTACAAAGACATGAAAGATCCCACACTGGAAAGAAGCCATACCAGTGTAAAACTTGTGACAAGTATTTTACAGAAAAAGGAAATTTAAAGGCACATGAGAGGTCTCACACGGGAGAGAAGCCATACCAGTGTAAAACATGTGACAAGTGGTTTACCCACAAAGGGAATCTAAATGTTCATAAGAGGTCTCACACCGGAGAGAAACCATACCAGTGTAAAACATGTGACAAGAGGTTTACTCACATAGGAAATCTACATGTTCACGAGCGATTCCACACTGGAAAGAAGCCATACCAGTGTAAAACGTGTGGCAAGTGGTTTAAGCAAAAGGGACATCTACAGGTACACGAAAGATCTCACATTGGAGAGAAGCCATACCAGTGCAAAACTTGTGACAAGTGCTTTACTCGCAAAGAAAATCTACTTATTCATGAAAGATCCCACACTGGAGAGAAACCATACCAGTGCAAATTTTGCGAAATGTGTTTTACTTCAAATAGAGGTCTACGAGTACATGAAAGATCCCACACTGGAGAGAAGCCATATCAGTGTAAAACTTGTGACAAGTGTTTTACTCAAAAAAATAATCTAGATGTTCATGAGAGATGTCACACTGGAGAGAAGCCATTCCAATGCAAAACATGTGACAAGTGTTTTACTTTGAAAAGGAATCTAGATGTTCATGAGAGATCTCACACAGGAGAGAAGCCATACCAGTGTAAAACTTGCGACAAGTGGTTTACTCTTAAAGGGAATCTAGATGTTCATGAGAGATCTCACACTGGAGAGAAGCCATACCAGTGCAAAACTTGTGACAAATGGTTTAATCGAAAAGGAACTCTACAAAGACATGAAAGGTTACACACTGGAGAGAAGCCATACCAGTGCAAAACATGTGACATGTGTTTTACACAAAAGGGACATCTTCGAGTCCATGAAAGATCTCACACTGGAGAGAAGCCATTCCAGTGCAAAACTTGTGATAAGTGGTTTAGTAAAAAAATAAGTTTACAAAGACATGAAAGATCCCACACTAGAGGGAAGCCACACCAGTGCAAAATGTGTGAGAAGTGTTTTACTGCAAAAAGAAGTCTACAAATTCATGAAAGAACCCACACTAAAGAGAAGCCATACCAGTGCAAATCCTGTGATGTGTGTTTAACGCAAAAGGGAACTGTTCGGGTCCATGAAAGAAACCACACGAAAGAGAAGCCATACCAGTGCGAAACTTGTGACATGTGGTTTACTCTAAAAAGAGATTTACATGTTCATAAAAAATCCCACATTATAGAGAAGCCATACCAATGCAAAGCTTGTGACAAGCGTTTTACCCAAAAGGGAACACTTCAAAGACATGAAAAATTGCACTCAGCTCAGCAGACATATTCTTCAGATTACGACGAAACATTTACGTGCTGGATTTGTCAGGAGGAACTGAGCAGTGCTTCCCAGCTCCTTAGCCACTATGAGGAACACATGCAATTGCCTTGATCTTATTGTTTATCAGTCTATTTGATTGGCTTTTGGCTGATTGGAGCATACATTTATGTAGCTTTTAGTTGATCTTCACCACTGCTGCTCAAAACTTCTGCTCCCAGGTGTTACACTTCTGATCAGGGAACACTTTTTGCAGTTCTAGGGCCTCTTGGCGAGAGGTTACTCAGTAGTGTTGAGTCAAAATTAAGCAAGCAAACTGAAAACAAAGCACACTTACGATAAATTAGGGGGAAAACTTTTATATGGACCTATTGTGTTTGACGGGACGGAAGTGTTGAAGTATTTCAGTTGACCTGTACGTAAATTGCTGAATACTGAAAATTTTGTATAGACAAAGGGTTTGTGTTTTGTTATAGCGGAGCTCGCAGAGCGTAGCCCCGTGATTATACAAAATAGTAGTAACCCATCAAGCCGAAAAAATTTGGATGTACGACCGTAAGACCCTAAGACCGTACACGGTGCGACTTTTAACATGCGTGGTCAACTGCACCGCGGGTACGCCAATGTCACGGCTTTGTTCAGTAGTCCAGTGGTCAGTGCACTGGGCTCCGAGTCGGACGACCCGGGTTCTATTCCTGGCCGGGGCGAGGCGATGTGCCCTTGAGACGTGCGGGGAAAAAATGCGAGCTCCGCTTTTAGGCTTGGCTAAATCTATATATCAATTTTCTTTTTATACCCTGTTGGTGACGACTGATCCCCGCACCATTTCCCTTGAATACCATGTGATCCTCCCTAACAATATTCCATCCCAAAGTCGATAAGTACTGACTGGTCCCAAAGAGATTGAAATATTTTTCGGAGGTTATGAGAAGTTATCAGCGAAAAAAAATTAATATCGGGGGATTTGGGCGTGTGGGGGATTTGCGTGACATTGGTAAGGAGACTACACAAGGCTGCGTAATAAATGATCTTATATTTCTACGATACCACAATCTCACTCCCGCGCCTCTCGAAAAAGGATAGGTGACGATCTGTTCATGCGTAGGCAGGCTCCGCTGGACAAATGTTTCTCATGCGCCGCATTTTCGGTTTTTCCACCACAACTTATCGCGGATATTAAAAGAGGAGTTCTCGAAAATTAAAAGTTGATACGTCTTTACTATATTTTTCCCTTTATTGTTTTGTTTTATCGTGTTTTTTTGTGTTTTCTTTTTTGCGTTTTTTTTCTTTGTTTTGTTTTTTTTTCGTTTTTTTTTCTGTCTTGTTTGAGTTCTATTCGGCGTGGTTGTTTTATTCTGTTGTTTTGCTTGTCTTGTTTTATTTTTGTTTTGTTTTGTTTTGTTTAATTTGTTTAGGCTTTTGGTTTTTTGTCTGGTTTTTTTTTCTACCGTCACCGTTGTCTTTTTATCGACACCATACAGATTGAAATAATGTACAACCCTGCCAACTCGATTTGTCATGAAACCTGTGAAACAGATAGGGAGTTTGAGTGGCTGAATGAATGAAAATTGCTCTAGAAGGGAACTGTTTGAGTTTGAGTTTCTCTGCAGCCCTCCAATGAACTTTACTAAGGTTAAAATCAGTTTATGGCCAATTGTTGCATTTCCACTCATCTCGGAACCGAACGAATCTGACTGAAGAGCTTATGGGTCCGACAACCAGGGTCGCGAAACTAATTTGAATTGCAAATTATGTTCCTATTCAATATTCATATTTGTTGCCAGTCTGGCACGTGGAAGGATTTTGAAAACTGCAAGCCAGAAATCGTGGGGTCTTGTTTAGCTTCACTGGGGTAAAGAAGCATTTAATTTTCGGCGTTATTCTCTTCGAAGTCGTCAGTTTTGAGGACGATCGTCGACGTCTGTTTCTTCGGGATTGCTGAATGGATTTGTTTGGATTCGACGTCGAGGAGTGATGGATGTCGTCACTTTGTCACGAATTTTCGTCAAGGTAAATAACTCTTGTATTAATAATTTTCGATATAAATTCGGTGTTCATGGTTTTTTTCCTTTCCCTTATGTACTGAATGATCGACTGAGTTGAATGTAAAGGGAAGGGCATGTCGCAAACTGTACAGTGGAAGTCATCCTACGGCATGTGATTGCAGCCATGACAGTTCTTCTTGGATCATGGGACTTCATTGCAATACAGCGAGATGTGTACTTTATTGTTCGTGTATTGATCGCAGTTTTAATCATGTTTACCTATATTTGTGGACCTAGTTCTATCTTATTAGCATGTTATATTATGTTCACGATGTTTAACGATGATTTTGTTTCAAACACGCCTAATATTTCGTCTCCCACCAATCATCGTCTCAGAAAAAGAGAGGGTGAGAGATCGTCAAAGTACTTCAACCCTTTAACTCCCAGATCAAATTTGTAATTCTCCTTATTGTCAACCATTCAATTCTTGTAATGTTAGTTCAGAGAATTTAGTATTGGATCAACTAATTATCCCCATACTGATATATTTCTTTATTGTGAAGTTTTATATGAAATAATTCATATTTGTACTGCGGTTGTAGATGAAAGTGAAATGTGATCTTCGCAGTAAATTTTCCAATTTAAGCAACTGGAAAGAAGAAGCCTGAAAAAAAAAAAAATCAGGGCTTCAACGGGATTCGAACCCGTGACCTCCGCGATACCGGTGCGATGTTCTACCAACTGAGCTATGAAGCCACACATTGGGAGCGAGGTCAATTTATTGATTTAACTCAATAAATTGACCTCGCTCCCAATGTGTGGCTTCATAGCTCAGTTGGTAGAACATCGCACCGGTATCGCGGAGGTCACGGGTTCGAATCCCGTTGAAGCCCTGATTTTTTTTTCAGGCTTCTTCTTTCCAGTTGCTTAAATTGGAAAATTTACTGCGAAGATCACATTTCACTTTCATCTACAACCGCAGTACAAATATGAATTATTTCATATAAAACTTCACATCATTTCACTGCACGGGAAGATATGAACTCAATAAATTGACCTCGCTCCCAATGTGTGGCTTCATAGCTCAGTTGGTAGAGCATCGCACCGGTATCGCGGAGGTCACGGGTTCGAATCCCGTTGAAGCCCTGATTTTTTTTTTTTTCAGGCTTCTTCTTTCCAGTTGCTTAAATTGGAAAATTTACTGCGAAGATCACATTTCACTTTCATATTTCTTTATTCTCATCATTTATCTGGTTAGGGGGGGGGTTAACGTTAAGACATTTTACTTGATACCAGGGGCTTGTTTCCAGTCCTGATGCAGAGACTGCAGATGGTAGAAATTCCAATTGCCCAGAAGTACGAGTTGCTACCAGCAAACTGTTGTTTAATCCTAATGAAATACTAAGGGGTCATCCAACTTGGAAAAGCATCATCCCTTCGATGAGGAGAAGTGACACATCTACCCGCTTCATACTACAGAACCTGCAGCGGCTGTGGAAGACGTATCTTAAACAGAGAGAGCCTCTATCTCGAGGCGTTTTTTTAACATGTTCCTGAGTTCTTGAATGAAACAGTGCCTGTTAGCTTTAACCCTTAAACTCCCATGAATGACCAAGACAGAATTTCTCCTTACGATGTCAATGCAATATTAACCAGGTAAGTGATGAGAATAAAGAAAAATATCAATTTCGAGATAATACGTTGATCCAATATTAAATTCTCTGAACTAACATTGTAAAAATTGTATGGTTGACAGTAAGGAGAATTAGAAATTTGATCTGGGGGTTAAAAAGTTAAGGTTTAGGGTTCAAATTTATTCTAACATAGGCGTCTATTTTAGAAATGTTTATTTCCTGCTCCATTCGACAAAATTATCGATATTAAACGTGAGTACTCAAACAGAGTCTGTTTTTCTGACAGCGTCAAGCATGAGATGGAATGACCTGGAGATCAAAAACTGCATGGGACGAAAGCAAAATGGACAGCATCTTCAAGGTTGGCTATTTAGTATTTTCAGAGCTCTTTTTATAGGGCATGTAAACCCAAAAAACGTTCATTTTCTTTTCACATAGATGTTTAGTAAATATATCAAGTACACCAAAAGTACCATTCGTTTTTTCTCGAAAGTCCATTTTCACTTTGAAAAAGCTCTTCCAAATTCGAAACATTCGCCATTTTGAATGGCGCCATCTTTCCTGTGACGTCACGGGTGGAACCTCCAAAGTTTCGTTTAATAATCGCGTGAGACACGGAGTCTTTTCCACAACCGTTGTTTGCCGGTCTCGTCATGATTTTTTTTACTCACAGTTTGCTTCAATATACTCAGTTTTTTCATAATGGTAAAGCGTTGTGTCGTCCAGTTTTGTACTGATTCAAACAAAACGGCATACAACGCAAATATTTCCAAATGGCGCAAATTTGAAGCCACAATTTGTGAAACTTGTTCAAATGAAAATAGCCGATTTCGTCGAGCCGTTCGAATATTCTGTTGTTTGTAGCAGTCATTTTTCTTCCTGGTGTTGTACCGACAATTCAGGCCCTACCAGAAGCAAATTATTCGGAACTATAAACAGCTAGCTGTAGTACTGTATTATTAAATCAATGACAGAAACAACTCAAGCAAATCGATCTCAAAATGTAACAAAACAGATGAAACGGAAAACATTTAGCTTACTCGTTTCCGGTGTGATTCTCTGTGCCTTACTGCTGCCTGTACGCGTAATAGGCCGTCTCCAGCACCCAGAAATTGAGGCAAATTGACTAAAACCTGGATACTCAGTGATACAACTTATCTGGGTTTCAGACCCTCGCTCCTCTACTTTTTGCCACAATTGCCCGATTTCCGAACGACAAACACTTTCACGAGTTGTCGGCATTGGTTGACAAGTTCCACACTCGCACCTTTGACAATTTTATATAAAACACCCTCGGAAGCTCAGCGGGTTTAAAAAATTTCTGTTGCATTCTTTTAGATTGTGCCCTTGCTTTATTGGATTTTCATATCAAATACAAGTAAATCACACATTAAATTAGATACCAGCCTGAGTTTCCGAGGAGGTCGCATCACTGTCAACACTGTGTTCGTGCGGATCGCTTCGGTGAACCCTACGCAGCTCGTATTGTTAAGGACCTGGCCCAGACTCTCCTAAAGATTCTAGATCATCCCCATCGCCGTCATATACTAAGCTTAGGGCATTAGAGTCGCTGTCTTTTGAAAAACATCTTCGAACTACCGCAACTTATACGGGCTACCACACCAGTTCTACTAGGGAATATGTGTTGCGCAATATTTTAGTTCCACCGCTTACGTCACGATTCTCGCTATTGTTTTTACGGGCAATGGAATTTCAAGTGAAAATGCCGATTTTCTCCTAAAATAAGTCGAATTGGACAAAACAAACTTCAGATTCGTTCTCTACGCCACTTTTTACATAGTACGAGAAAAACATGTATTTTTGGGTTTACATGCCCTTTAAGCAATGATTATGTTTTGCATAATAATAGCTTTTTCCGCAACCACATGAGAGCCTTGGAGTCAAATTATCAAATATCTGAGCTCTTGAGGCCAAAACCAAGTCACAGTGCTCCAAAAGTTTATAGTTATCAAAATGTTTTTTTTTTTTTTTTTTTTTAAATTTGTGATTCTTTTAGATCCCTGATTTGTTAATGGTCAAAAACGCTTTTTTCGTTGAATGAGAGTTGCTTTGCTCAAGCTTTTTTTTCTCGAGCCTAAGTATGCCTTGTAGAATCGCTGAGTTTTTACGAGATCTGCCGTAAAAATCAAACAACCAGTTAAAAGATACTCAGCGAATTCTTACACACCAAAACGTGGAATAAGTTATTTCTTACCTAGCGCAAGCTTACATGTATTTCTTATGAGGCGCGAAAAGCGAAGCAGTAAGGTTTAATTTTTGAACTTTTTGCTTATTCAATAATAGATATAGGAACTTAATGAAATGCCAGAATTCTCCAGACTAAAACCATTTTAAAAAATACACTCCGAAAATTGACATTTCTTAAATTGTTCAAAGGATTATTCATTTTCAAATCAGACAAATAAGGGTGTGATATTATTAATATGAAATATGTAATGAAGCTCATTCTTGTGGCTAACACCTAAGTTGGTTGCCGGGTTAAATAACTCAGCTTGAATCTTGGATAAATTGAGTCCGTGCTTTAAGTTTTCCTTCTGTGGTACATATTTATTGGGTACTTTTGCAAGAGATTTTATCTGATGAAAAAGCACCGAGAAAAATAGTAAAAAATAGTACTCTAAAGAAACTGATTGAATGAAGAAATATAAACGTTGAAAACTATCTTGCTCGGCCTGTATCCAAATTTCGTGAAACCGTCGTCTTATGTTGTGATGATGCTAAAGAAATCGAGTTTTTAATGTAATAAAATCAAGAATTGGTTAAAAAATATTTAGGAGGACCGGATTCATTAAACTATGATGAATCCGTTCCTTCTGTGTCATCTAAAGATTATGATTACTTTTATCGTGAATGAAGGACAAAATAAAGTCTCTGAATCGCAACACAAGTTTTTTCGATTCGAAGAAGGAAAAACGAACGTAATAGAGCATACCAACAAATTTGCTATCGAAGGATCACAGTTTCCTTTGAGCTTTTTATGCCAGTGCTACCCCTGGACTGAAACTGATCATTAGGCCTGATCGTATACACATTGCAGGGCGATCGGGAATTCAGTGAGCTCTGAAAAGAGCTCCCGAACATCAACGACTTGGTGGTCGGTGCACGCCATCAGGATTCACTTCGTCTGTAAAGCGAAGGTGTGACTAGTGAAACACGTAGCACTTTTAAAATTCACGACAATTGTGAATAATTGTACAAGCGCAAGTGTTTCAACAATGTTTGACTGGCGTATTTTTATTCATGGCTCGCTCGCTCGCTCAAAACGCGCCATTTTTGAACGCAACTTCGACTAAAAATTTTCAAACTGAAAAGGATAAAGGTTCCCGTTGGCCAATTTTCGAAATTAAAACAGTTTTTTCTAGGGGAAAGATTGATCTGCCATTTGCCGTGCGTTGATTTGTCGTGGGTAATAAGGGTTTTCAGAAAATCGCTCTTGAAAATGACTTTCACATTAAAAAATGACCGAATTTGGAGTATTTTCAAGTGCAAAAGGATAGAGCTTCTACTTCGTAAAAATCGTTCATTTTAGGTGCAAATTGTAAAAACATCTTTAATCTTCAAAAAGCCGTGCGTACGAAGCCGAGTGGGGTGTACAATTCTCATGCTGTTGTCGTTAGTTTGGAGAATTTGGTTTTGGATCAACTGATAACCTAATGGATATTTTTCTAAATTCTTATCACTTGTTTGCTTGATATTGTAAGGAGAAATCCTGTCTTGGTCACTAATGGGAGTTAAAGTTATTGGGGACGCTTCTGTACTTCACGACCAACCCCTCGAAATCATTATCGCTTGAAAAAGCAAGCCTAAGAATATTCCACTAATTTATTGATTCATTGCGCATTTTCATTTTCTCGTAGATGGACTGGTGAACATCCTAAGCAAGAAAGACTAATTACTAAGGCGCAAAGCAGATAAAGGACATTCCTCTCCAGATCACAACGAGTACCAACCAGAAACTGAAAAGGCTCGAGGCCTAACGTATTTATTTCGCAATTTTGTGAGACATTGTAATCACCTTTATTTAGACCTTTTCAACGAGTTAAGTTTTCCCGTCAAAAAAAATCAGGCGCTCTCAATACGTATGCACCATTTTTTTTTCTTTATTGATTCAGTAAGTAATATCTGTTCAACTGTGGCGGATTTTCCCGCCAAAAGACTTAGAAAAAATACGGTGCTCAAAAATACGCATGCGCCGATTTATTTTTTTTTTAAATGCTATGTTCATCGTGTCTACTTATATTTTTACCATATACTCACAAATAAGTCAATAAAAATATCAATTTTTGTATTGTCTTTCTTATATATACTCAATACACCTTTAACAGAAGCATTTGTTTATTTTCAATTGCTAGTTAATTAAATAATTGATTTTTTTTTTAATTAATAACAAAGTGACTACAAAAAATTTTCGTGTATATACTAAGACTTTTGGCGGGAAAATTTAGATCAACTTGCACAGAGTTTCCCCTGACAGCTTTTTCAGCAAAAATTTCAACAAGGCTTCCTTTTAAATTTCCCGTCAAAAATTATTTAAACATCATCTGGTGCAAAAAAATTGAAAAATTAAATACCAATTCTCTCTATGCTTCAACAGAAATAAACAACATTGTTCCGATCTATTCTGTGCTTCTTTTTCACAATATTTTGGACTTGAGTTTCTTGCAAGAGATGATGTTTTTAAGAGTTTTAAAGGAAAAAGCACCATGGCAAAGTGTAAGGATTTTTACCTGAAATCATTTCGATTAGCGATCGTCGAAATAGAATTGGTAAATTTTGTTGTTGCTGAATTTTATTCATGGCCAAATTGAGTTATTTAGGCTAGAGGTTGCCATGATGTTTTTACAATACGTAATATCTTTCACGCAGCTAGTTTTCGAATGTAACACAAGAGAGAAGCCAGAAAAATAATGAAATATTTTTCTCAAGATATTGAACTCAATTTTTGAAGCAATTCATTGACTGAAACAATTTTCAATCGTTACAGAAAACGCCTTAAGTTAGATTTTAGCCGTATTCTCTTCATAATCAAGCGGTCAAAAAGAATTATAATTTTGAACGTAGTTTTTTTGACATCTATAATTCTATTACAGAAATTGTTTTGAATAAGACAGTAGAATCATTCGAGAATGCTCCTCCAGCTTATATTTGGCCGCTAGAGCTAATAAACATTTCACGGTAAGACTCCAAGTGCTTTGACGGAATTCCCGAAGCGATTAAAAAAAAATTAAATAGTATCAAAAAAACTTATTCCATTTTGATTTCGGTCGTAAGAATTATCGTCTCACAAATGGCTCTAGTTCAACTTAACTTAAACATTGTCTGAAAAAATATTTGGTTATGATTCACTCGTATTCCCGAAACAAATTATTAAAATTTGGTTTTAATGCCAAAGCTGAGAGAATGGTTGCTGAAACTCCGCGTTCTTCATTGCATAATATTACAAATTTTAAATTCCGTTATTTAATACCATGCATTCATTGATTTGAAGAGCAAAAAAAAGATAGCCGAAAAGTACTTTTTTCCTGTGTTACACCGAACCTGATGACAGCGCGAAAGATATTTCCATAGCTACAAAAGTAAATAAACTACGCTACAACTAAAAATCAAATGCCTTGCCCAACGAGAAACTAAGGATTGTTATGTCGAGTCCAACATTGCTGTTAAATTTCGACAAAATTAATTATTCGAACTGAGACGGCGTTACACAACCCAGCGAAACGAAATCCTTCGCAACATCATATTTCAGAACTTTCAAGTTTTAAAGAGGGAAAGAGTATTTATCACATTGATTATTCAATTTTGAATTAAAACTTTTCAGTTTAGTTCTGCGTGTTTCTTTTTCACGAATTATTCGCCACAAACAGAAACGAGGTTCATAGTTCCTCACACTTCTGCATTCTTTCTCGTTATTATGTGAAATTACGAACGAAATATTACTAACATTAAAAATTCAAGGCCGAAAAATTTTTTGAATATTGCATGAATATTGTACCATAAAAAATCTGTGTACTTTTGGGAAAGATTTCCCTAAAACAATGCCGTAATTTATCCAAAAATTAAGGCAACCTATTGTTTTAGCATCGTTTACTTTTGTCCAGGTACTGCATGCAAATGCAACGAAGTTTGGGGTTTACAGAAATCTTGCCGGAATTTGCCGTAGGGTTGGTCTCCAGGCATAACGAAATCCAAACAGGCTTTAAAGCTGTATTGCAAAAAATAGCCAATTTATGAAATTTCAAACTAGAATCCGATGAAAATCACGACTAAGGCTTCGCGGGCTGCATGTGCATATACTGGTATTGCCTGCATGTACAAATAATCATCTAACTATTTTTCAAGCAAGTGAAATAGATCGTAATTTTGTCGAGACGATTATAAAGAAAAACAAAAAGATTTTCTTGGCATACATTTCCACGAAAGATAAAATCTAAAATTCTTCGCACCGAACTAGAAACAAGCGAGCATGCATATTTCAATAGCTTTTCGAACAATGTGATGCTTATTTTTCTTTCATTTGAGGGAAAAAACACCAATTTAAATCCCATCGGAAGAGAAAAAATCCATTTCTTTTCGATAACAACAGGATTTCGTTTGAACTGGCTTATGTACCGATACATCTCAGCTCGCCAGAGTCCTTCCAAGGCTTGTTGCGACTAGGCATTTGAGTTTTAAATGAATCGTCAAGAAGCCTAATTAAGACTTGTTGCAACCTGTATACTATTTTAGTTAATATGGCAAAGCAGTGATACAAGTGTAAGATGGCACTGCACTTGATTTTGTCTCCTTTTGAATTTTGGCCGAGAAATGCCTCTTTATTGAGCAATATTTAATCTGTAATTTAATTAACTCATGTCGAGATTGAATCATGAATTTTCACCAATTCGACTTACCGTAGGTTGTAAGTCTCATGAAGTGTCCGTCAGTTGTGATCAGGCGGTTATGTTGAATCAAAGTCAGTAAATGAGTGAATACGCACCGACCCCTCCCCTAACCCAACATCGACCCTAACTTGTTGTCAGTTGATTGTTGCTGGGTTAGGGGAGGGGTAGGTGTGCAGTTGCCCAGATACTGACAATGGTCCTTACTGTTTATGTCTTGGAACAGTCGTTTGAAGGGTTCTGTTGTTACTTGTTGACAGGATTCTGTTCTTAGCTGGTAGGTTGGTAGATTATCTCTCTGCGGGACCGTTCATCATTTATTGCCGGGTGGGGCCTTTCCCCTCACCCTCATTGGCAGTCCATTTTGTGTAGTCCCCTCTTTATACTCTGTTGGCGACGACTGGTCCCCTCTGTTCCCCCTGAAATCCATGTGCTCTCCCCCGAAAGGAAATCCTCTACCCCACCCCCTCCCCCCGGGGGATAATTATGACTGGACTCCAGCGTCAGTCGGTAAAGATAGCTCTTTAAGTTCAACATTGAGTATAGTTGTTGTCAATAGTGTGGTCTTTTTAGTTAATGATGTTCACGATATAAATTTTAGAATTGCATTTCCTTTAACTGAGGCCTTTTGTTGCAGTGCCACCGTAACAAAGTTCAACTACTTGCTACATCGACAAAAATGTCCTTGTGATAAGAACTGTAAAGCAAACAAAAAATGAGCGATCACTCGAACTTATTCATCAAATCCCAATTGCTACTTGTGCACAAGCGATGTAAGTCTTCTGGGATAAATTACGCCAAATTAGGGGTACTTTTGGCATGAATCCTACGTTCGCCCAAGGTCTGCAGAACAATCCTTATCATAGAAAATTAATCCAAAAATGGTGGCTAAATGTAAACTCTTCACTTACCAAGTGCACATTTCCAAGCAAGAGTAAAATCCGTCAACTGATGGAAAGTTAATTCTCCCTACAAAAATCAGTTACTTAGTAGCCACCATTTTTGTCCTTGCTATTAGAAAACTTCAAAGATCTTATCTTTGTGGTATCCTCTTTATATTCATTGTTTCATCAAGTTCTTCAAGTCAAATTCTTGGATCTTTCCATCCTCTTATTAACATTCCACCAGTCTTCCTGAAAATATGAATTATCAATGTGGTCAGGGACTGCTCTTTATTCTAAATCGCAGCAAGAAAGCCATCATAATGAAATAAAAATTTCGTATTTTTTTGTTCTCTGAAAAATTTGTAGGGAAGGAAGCTGATTAAAAGAGGACTTCCAAAATTCACGTGGCTGCGTTCAACTACAAAATAACGTCCCAAATAGATCTAATGATTATGTTAACGTTCGACCAAAAGACGAATTTCTATCATGTTTTAAACAACCATATAATCTGCTTCTGTATTTGTCTACAATACAGGCATCTTATTAGGGCGAGTTAACGTTAAAGGCTCGGAATCGTTTATTCGACCGACCATGTTTGATTTAGAGTTCGAGTAGAAGGTGAGGGAGGGGGGGGGGAAAGACGAGAGTACTTTCTATTCCCCCACACTCCTCCCTCCGCTTCATTTTGACCGTCTCACCCCCTCCCTTAGTGCAACTTTTCTTTCTCGCCCCAGCTTTCTGCTGCTGTAAAATCTAAGAGATGAACGGGCAGTTATGATTTTCGCCAAGAAAATGCTGAACGCCCACTCTGCAAGCTACTTCTGCATGTGCAAACACTTATTTCAAATTAAACTTCGAGTTGGAGAGTCTCTCTGACCGAACAACTGACACGTGTTGGCTCGGTGAACCGAGAAAGTGCGACGTTTTTAGCTTTTTGAACGAGTAAACGATACCATTTTCCGAAAAAATTCTCACCTTACATTACGGTGACATTTACAGTAGCTTTTGTGACTCTTCTTCCTGGCCAAGTGAGGTTTATTTTCCCCTCCAGAGTAAAACTTCCTCTTCAACTACGAACGGTAATTTTTAACTTTGCGTCGGAAAACGTAGTTTGATAAAAATTCAACAACTTCTGATGAATATGGATTAACAATGCAAGCCAATAACTGGCTGATACGTCACAGATTTGGTGTCAGAGTTAAGTTTGCACGCCCAGCCAGAGAGACAGTGTGTGGCTGGGACGAATTTGCATATGAAAAGTGGACAAATTTAACAGTAATTGAAACGTAGCGGGGAAACACCCTTGGGACAAGGGCAAGTGTCTCTCACAAGGGGATTGAGGGACGTAAGGTGGTATTTGTTTATAACTCCTTAGCACAAAAAAATAACATACTTTTTACCATCCTGACTTAGATCTGCTGGAGTCGTTATTTTAAGCAACTTGATGATGTCTAAAAAAACCATGATTGACGTAAATCTCTGCGAGTAAGTTTCATATCAACATTGCATTAATAACAAATCAAACCCAAAATCGAAAAAGATTTTTACTCTCCTAGATGGAGAGCGTAGAAAAAGGAAGCAAAAGTAAAGATAACTTAAGGTTATTTTCCTTTGAAGGAAAGATCTGGGGAAATTAATGCATTGTTAATCTCTTACGAAGGAGAGGTAAGATTGAATTAATAAGCAAAATTTCCCACAACCCACGCGAAAGAACGCAAAAAAAGGAGGGTGTGCTGTTATTCCCTAAGGAAAAAACGCAAAATGAAAAGAAAGCACTGTTTTCTTCGTATTTAACCCTTTGAATTTCAAGATTGACTAGCATCTAATTTCTCCTTACAATAATACACCTAAATCACATATCAAGATAACGAGAATAAAGGAAATGATCACCAACTAAAGAGGCTCTTGATTGCTAAACAGATTCTCCTTGTGAAAACCTTTGGAAATGTTTAGGAAACAGTGTGGAGAAAATGGATACTGATGCAAGGTTTTCGAAGGGTTAAATCTTGACTCCTGACGCTTTTCACGGTTTTCACTCAGGGGTAGGGAAATCCTCACAGTTTCCGTCATTAGGGAATTCAGCGCCGGGAAGACCCAAACAGGAGGAAGGGAAGTTTTCCCTTGCGAGGAAATTTTTTTTTTTTTCAGGAGGGGAATCAAATGTAACGGGCTTTTTCACCGAATATTTTTTGGTAAAATCCTCTTTTTGCACCTCTACCGGCACTTTCGGTAAATGGTTTCAATGTTATATTTGTATCTCTCGCACTCAACTATCTGCAAATTGCAAATTATAGAGCCAAGGCTTTTAAAGAATATAAGGAATACGCTCGACTTGTAACTGGGCAGAGGCGCGGTGCCCGATGGTTAGCCCTTTTACTCCCTAAAATCTCTTCAGCTGTTAAAATGAGAGTTGGTGGGATTGGGGCCAGATCCAAGTTCCTTCAGTGCTATGGGGACGTGGATTTCTGCTGCTACCTATATCTATTTCCCTTCTTCCTGTTCTTTTTTTCCTGTGCCCCCTCGTATCAAGAATTTTCTGCAGTAGATATTTGAGTGATTTGACATAGCTCGTGATATTAAATTCTGCGCTGTTGGATATCGCTAACGAATACTAATAACTGTTTAGAACTAAGAAGCAAGATTTTGTTCCACGGGTTAAGAAATTCACTCTTATCAATCCAGTTGCGTGACTCAAGGTCTCGTAAGAGTGAATGGGTCACGTAACTTTCTCAGAACAAAGAGCCAGTCACGCAAAAATAATTCACACTGAAATGGTTTACTTTTCTAAATTACTTCATTTTAATTTTATACCATTTCTTACAACTAGAGCAATATTTGAACCAGGCTAAAGCACATTATGACAACAGGCCTATCATCATTAATACTTGAAGTTTCCGCCGCGTAATTCATATAAAAAATCAAATATAAAATAAAAATAACGTTTTCGGGCAAAGCGGAACGTAAAATCGTCTACGACGAGGACGAAATAGAAGCGTTCGAATCCGCATAAGCGTGACTGCTTTTTTTTTTTTTTTGTGTTGAGAATGGCAAAGTTTAAATTTGAAGCGTGACATTGTATTTAGAGCATGTTCGGCTATCGTTGAGGAAGAAAAAATTGCGATGACCGGACTCTCTTGTGATCCGCTCGTAACAGTGTTCAACCATTTGATCCAGGTCCCCAGCCTTCACCAGATCGTCCAATAATTCATTTTTCATATTACTTTTTTCATTCCCCTGGGTAAGTCATACACCTTCAGAATAAGGCTGACTCCTGAAAGATAAAAATTGTAGAGAAATGAGCCCAATTCTTTTTCTTCACTTTCTTTGTAGAAGTTATGGGGCGAACTATAAACCCTGTCATGCCACTCCCTCTGAAGTTAAATATGGGAGGGGTGGTGTGACGATTTGCTTAGTAACTCAGTGAAGAGCGCCCCTGGATGACTGCACTTGATTTCGAAAAGCGAGTGACAACGAGATTCGACTTTACTGCCATTGGACGAGAAAAGTAAACAATAGAAGATTACAATCGATAACCTCGGATAAGAGAAGAACAAGTCTCCACGACAAATCCCCTCTAAAAAACCGATCCGCGTGCACCACAGGTCACTGCGATTCATTTAACCCTTTACCTCCCAGAAGAGATTAACATGTAACTTCTCCCTACAATATCAATACATTTTTCAGCAAACAGGTAATGAGAATACTCAAACTCATCAGGCACAAGATATTACCTTGATTGAACACCAAATTCTCGTAACCAATTTAAAGGAAATGTGTAACAGCTAGAGGGGAGGATTAACAATCAGATCTTAGGAGTTAAAAGGTTAATTTGTCGACACGATCATACTAGCTTGGATTTGTGCGGTTTGTTTCAAGCACAAAAAAAATCGTCGCCGGGGAGTAGAGATAATTGCAAAAAGCTAATCGAAATGAATTGTAGCTGCGTCGTGTCGCTTCAAGTGCGCCAACCTTTAGGGATCGTTATAGAAAGCAGTTAATCGCAACATGTAAAAACAGTCATCTTAAAAGGAATACTCACATTGAAATACGTGGCCATTAAAATCTCGTAGTCGTCACTGTTCACCAGCCGTCCTCTCAGTCTCTGGGGTTTTACGGCCATGTTTCTTGCCCGTATCCTGGTGTTGTCCTCGTGGGCTTCCTCGCCGTTCTTTGAATTGTTTATTTTTCGGTTTGTTGAACGGCTGGTTGGCAGGCTGCCCCGAGGAACCGTATCTGAAAGGGGAACAGTTACGTGATTTAAGTCGGCCAATCGCAGCAAAGGAACCAGTAACAACTCGACAAAAATGCCCCGTCACCGCCACAAGATAGCTGGTAATTGGATTAAAGATGTAGAGTTTGTCTGATCGGTTGCAGTTATAAAGACAGTGCTGCCACACGTCTAAGCGTATACGACCTTAAACGTGCTTACGACAAGAAACCATAGCAACACCATGAGAGAAAAGTGAATATTTGGAATAAGGAGTGGCGACGATTGCTAAACAAATTCTCCTTGTCAACACCTTAGTAAATGTATAGATAAAAGTATGGAGAATATGCATACTGATGTTAGGGTGTAAAGGGTTAAAGAGAGAAAATATATCAACCATCAATTTTCCTCCTCAAACTCATGCCGAAACTGGCAACGGAACGGCCGGTTATTCACAAAAATTGAACTAAGAAATGACATCTATTAGTGATACATGTTTCTCCGAGCTGACAAGGTGACACGCACAGAGGTTTTTTTTGCCTCTTTCAGAAATTCCTACATCATTGATCAATTTTACCCCAACAAATCATTGATACAGAAACAAAACATATAATTAGGCGAATCAGAAAGGAGAACTTGGATACATTTTGAGGCTTTGTCAACTGGACTTACCTTTGATACGGATATTGGTTAAACTGACTCCTTTCTCCCTGAATCTCATAACCAGTAGATATCGATCCATCCCCGTAAGAGACCAACGAGGGGGAGCCTTGCATGACAGCGTCGGAGCTGTACATCTCGCCAGTCTTGAAAGCGCGTCTCTCAATATTATACATTCTCCTCTGATTCGAGGGATACTGGTTCTGAACATGCGGCGGGGTCTGTTGGTACTGAGAAGGGACTGGGCCCTGTTGCCCGACGGCAGCTGCCATAGCAACACTCCGACCCCCTTGAATGACTAAGGGTACCATGGGTCGGAGAAGTTGCTGTGGGTTGTGAGGCGAAGTCGTTTGTTGTTGTTGTTGTTGTTGTTGATATGGTGTGGTATGCGTCTGTTGTGGTGACTGCTGGGGAATTTGAGATGAATATGTCAGCTGCGCCTGAGCATGTTGATGTTGTTGTTGCTGCTGCTGCAAGTACTGGTTTGTATGAGCAGGCGATGCTGTTTGGGGAGGGGTGGGTGGTGTCTGGGATCGAGCGTGTTGTTGAATGACGGAGGAAGTAACATCTTTAGGAAGGGTGCCGTAGGGAAATTGTTGATATGGTGTTTGAGTCGGTGAAACCACGTAACTTTGGTATTGCTGAGGGTTTGCAGTCTGGGGGACCGCTTGAGCACCGTAAGCTTGGCTTTGTATCAACGGCCTCATCTGCGACTGCATGCCTGAAGGAGGTAACACAACGTATTGCATTTGACCACCTTGCGTGACACTGTTGACGTACATTGGCGAAGTTGTACGAGTGGAGCTCGGCACGCCTGACTCAGCGTACTGTTGTTGGTGGTGATACGAGGTCGATTCCAGAGTGGCTTGTCCCGAAAGAGAAAGCGCGCCAAACTGGGCAGTCATGTCCTGATATCCCGGATTTCCTGAAGTTACTGGTTGAGCTGATGCAGACCAATGACTTCCCGTCTCTGCGCCCTAAATGGTAAGAATGTCAGCATTTGAGAGCGAAACGAGTAAAGGCTCACTCGTTGTATCGTAAGAAAACCAGGAACAAGGGAGGAAACGGGACGGGATCAAACTGAAGGTGCCGTATGTCTGTGCCAACTATTTCGTCATTGGATATGACATTCCTTAATAAATGAATCTAAAAAGCTCGTAAGGAATAGAGAAAGTTCTGAAATCACTCCCAATATCACACAGAGTTTTATACTGGAACTTCTTGACTGAGAGATTTTAAGGAGGAACGAATATAACTCTTTAGGCAACGAAGCCCTTTCTTCGCGGGTAGGAGAGGGTTACACTTTTCATTTGCCCTCAAAAACTTGGCTTCAAAGTTGTGAAAGCAGGTATCATAACAGAAATATTTTCCCCAGTCACTGCATTGTCAGTGTAAAGGAATAGTTTTCGCGAATTCTTATCTTGAGCCCCGAGTCTTTTTAAGTTCGAGTGCGACTAAAACGCAGACGAAGATAGGAAAAGACTTCGCATTCAAAATTCCGCGAATAAAGCGAAGAACAAAGCCGAACATCACCTTGAATTGATCATTAATCGCCCAAATTCTCTATCTCGTCCAAAGTCACTCTGTAGTGCAGTTTTCAATTGAACGTCGAAAAACCGAAACCAAAGTAATCACTATGGCCAATCAAAACAAAGGATGAGATCTTCATTAGCCAATGAGAACTCATAGATAATCAAAGCAAGCAAACAAAAGCGCGGGAAAACGCGGTGACCAAGACGCGATCTGTATTTGATTGGTTGAGAAGATGACGTAAGTTTTCAGGACCAATCACAGAGCGAGGCAACGCCAAAACAAGGTAGTCCCGGATTTCTTTCGACATTCAAATAAAAATTGCTCCTTACAACGCTAAATTTCGATCAGCAAAGGAACAGAATAAATCCTACTAGTTATTTGGCCTGTCTGGAAATGCAGTAGTACTGAGAGGAAATGAAGAAAATCCAACTTTTACTCATGTTGAGCTGGCTTCCTGGCTGTCTGTCTACATATCTATAAACAAGAAACTACTACCTCTAATCAAAGCAGCAAAACAATATGGCGTTCTTCCTTAGGTTCTCGATCAACGCAAGTTTATGACAAAACTGCTTTCGCACCAGTTTCACCTCAAAATTTATCTTCCAGTAAAAAAGGGAAACTTCTTTGATCATTAAAAAAACGTTTTAATGCACTGGGATCAAATTCAACAAAATATTTTTTTTCTTAGAATGTGGTTACAAGTGTAAACAGTTGATATAAATAAACCCAGGTATTAAAACTATCGTCCTTACGTAATTTAAAAGGTCAGTTTTTACCTTTCTTTTCTGTTCCCATTCATTCGTTATCATTTCAATCTTTGTCAGGTTACCGCTCATGAGCATGTAAAGTTCGTCATCAAATTACAATGCAAGAAACTTATCAAGGCAACTCTTTTATTGACACAATTTTCATTACAGCAATTGTAATTCTTCCTAAAATAATAATAAAAAAAAATTCTTTCCGCTCATTTTGCCGTGTTGCACTCAGCTTTATCAAAACCAATGGATGAACGGTGAGTTACTAGAAAAGAGCTCGCGACGCAGTAAAAAAAAAATGAAAGACAAATATACATAAAACGGAACTGAATTCTCAACGATATTACGATAACTAACTAGTTATTCACCTTTCTGACTCAACTATTTACACTGTCTGTTATCTAAAACTTAGACGCAACTACAGTTTTTTGAACGAAAGTGAACTGAAATCTCTAGACAAAGGGTATACGTGAGAAGAAGTTGAGAACTGATTAGGAAAACTTACAGCCTGTTGCTGCGCAAATGGGGGTCGACCGCTCGACGGTAATACATACACCGGTGGCGGCATATTGACATACTGCGGCATCACAAGCTGACCAGAATTCACCGCACTCTGCGCCTGTTGTTGTTGCGACTGCTGCTGCTGTTGCGCTATGGCAGAAGGTTGCTGTGCAGCCTGTACAGGGGTGCGGACAGTCGATGGCTGAGTGTAGCCTGAGCTTGAACTTGGTTTCATCATGACTTGCTGATAGGCCGGTTGCATAACCAAAGGATTTCCGTCTGCTCCTAACAAAGGTGTCCCTAGGTACCGAGAGAAAGTTGTGCAAAGTTCAGCAACAAAAAAAACTACTAAGGGGGATTTACTTCGATGTCACAATCTTCCTAAAAACGAAATCGATTCGAAAACTGGCTTCGAAAAGGTAATTCGAGTGTAAAAAAAGTTAATTTAAGATACCTGTATTAGGATTTATAAGCATAACTCCAGGCTGTAAAGGCTCTTGAGGCACTGACCACATCACTCCACCTGACGAAAAAAACAATTGCCAAGTTGTACAACCAGGTAGAACTCCCAAGAAACAAAAGATAGATTGTACTTGGACAAAATTTGTCATTTTGGTTCAAAATTCCTCCAGTTCTTATGAGTTTGTATGAAAGTGACCTGTGTCAAAATCAGTATTCGTCACGCAGCTGTAATATTGTTTTGTGTGACAGTGACAGAATACTGCTCTGCTGATTTGCAGTTTAGAACCATGACATTTCCCATAATAACATTGCGGCTTCCCACTTAAACGGGCGTGCTACCACAATAAATACATTACCACTCTGCTGTGACGTAGGAGCCGGTGCAGCCATGACAGGCACTGGCATCCCTTGTACTCCTGGAGCTTGCACCGGCAGCATCTGCATCTCCCCAGAGGGTACAACCAAAGGGGTCCCCTCTGCCACCCAGTAAGGTAGTGGAGCTGACAGGACGGACTGTGAGCCAGGTAGATGGCGCTGCCTCTGGTTTCCATCTGATGCCCGTCGAGAAGAATTGGATACACGCTCCAAAGCGGGTGAACCACCGATATGACTTATTCCTGGACTACTACTGGACCTAGTAAATGGCTTGTTCGTCATTATTCTGATGCCTGCAGTATACAAAATTTGAAGGATTACGACACGTATCAGCACATCTCATTAGTCATATTTTCTTCCTTTTTTTCTTTCTTTATTTCCCTTCCTTTTTCTTTCTAAAAATACTAAAAGGGGATCTTTTAAATAATACGTGTAAACAACAACAACGCAAGAACACAACACCGGGAGCTACACTCTCTACTCTTTGCGAGAAGTGCGTGGATTATTTAACGTCCCCTGCCAAACAATACAAAGAAGAAGCAGGAGACGGGATCTGCAGTGTAAGACCAGAATGTCGAACCATTTACAGATGTCATAGCAAAGCACATTCGCATCACAGCACATTTTAAGACGCAGAGTGTTGGTCCGGTCTGGGGCTTGAACCCTCGACCTCTTACACAGTAGTCCGGCTCTCTACAACATGAGATAACCAAGCGGATTGTGTAAATGTCAGCAAAAAATCCTAATTATCTCACCCGACGTCCCAGTCGAGGACCTGTCTCCTGTCACATCCACTTCCTCTGATTTAGACTTGCCGATTTTACTTATAGGTAGCCTTTCAAGTTTTTCCTCGCCGGCAACATCACTTACATTTTCCATGTCCTCCCTGAGAAAATAGTTGAGCAGTTTCAGTAAACGTGCTTTGCGTAGTGATTGGTCTGCAAATTCACGCCCCCGCCCCTCAACAACCAATTACATGCAAAGCTAACACGAACTTTCAATTAGTCACTTATTTTTCCCGCGCTTCGGACAGATTGTATGTTTTAACTCTGAGTTCTCACTGGCTCTTGATGTAATTTACTTTAGCCTTTGGTTAGACGAAGTTGTTACCTTAGGATTTAATCTCACTCGACACTTAATTGAAAATTTCTTAACTGGAACTATAGAAAAACGCTTTTCCACATTTCTCTTTATAGTCTTACAGCGTATTACTTTTCGCTATTTTTTTTTTAAACCTTGGTCATAGTTCTTTTCTCTATAAAGCCCTACCATCCAGTTACCTTTGCAGAAGTTGAGGGACTATCATATCATTTTCGCCTTTAGAAGACTGTGATGACTGTGATGAGATAGACTACAAAATTGAAAAAAAAAATTGAAATTACTTCTTGAAGTAAACTAACTGTATTCTACGTTGGCGTATATCACAATGGCACAGTGGTGCTGGCACCAAGGGGTCATCCCTAGAAGAAAAAGTACCCCTAGTATTGTTCCTTCCATGAAAGCAACATGTACACTGTTTATAAGCGCATTTCTCCAGTTAAATAAAAGTGGCTGTCCCTTCAAGTTTTCCTCAGATAAAGGTTCCCATTGGAGAGCTACCACAGTATATCAGTTTGGCTTTACGTTGTAAAATACAGATACAAGATGAACTGTACCCCCGTCTCTAAATCACAAACTAATCCTGTCATCAAACCACAGAAACTTACATCTTGATTAAATATCCTTTCCCTGGCTTTGTGGTACTCTTCTTCTCGTTCCTCAATGGATTTAGAACGCTTGTCCTCCATAGAATGTATAAGAACAGGACTATCAATCTACAAATGGAATAAAAACCAATAGAATTTTATATGCAAACACAAACACACCACACAAAAGTATTGGAGAAATTTTCATCAGCAAAATTGCACAGTACCTTTGGAGGGGTGCTTTCGTCTGACGGTGTATTTTGTCTTTTAAGAATTAATCGTGGAATTGAACTCTCTGAGTCCTCTGATTCCTCTCTGGGTATCAGTTCTAAAAATCTGCTTTCAGGTCTGCAAATGAACATGAAAAATAAGTTTGTTCCTTTTTACTTTGCCCCCCCCTCCCCTTTTTTTTTTATTTTAAAGATTAACCCTTTAACCCCTAAGAGTGACCAGAATCTAATTTCTCCTTACAACATCACACCTGAATCACACATAAAGGTCACAAGAAAAAAGGAAATGATCATCAATAATAGACGCTCTCGATTATTAAACAAATTCTCCTTGTCAGCACCTTAGGAAATGTATAAAGAACATTATGGAGAATATGCATACTAATGTTGGGGTGTAAAGGGTTAAGTCTACATACACAAGACTGAATTGCATAGCGGCCAGTTTTTGAACACGAGGTGAAGGAGTAGGGGCAGATCCAGGATCTTTTAATACAGGAATAGGAGGGGAGGGAAAGGAAGGGAAGGTCCACACTTTGATTAAAAAAACACAATTTTTTTTTTTAAACAAAACTAGAGCCTACATAAGCTGAGAAACATTTCTAGACAAGTATAGTTTGTATTCCTCATGGTAAATAGTAACATGCGTTCCTGTTGATAACCCTTTCACTCCCAAGATTTCATAAGTAATCCTTCTTACTGTCTGCCATATAGCTCCTGTGATGTTAGTTTGGAGAATTTGGTGTTTGATCAACTAATAACCCCCTGATTAAGACTTCTCTTTATTCTCATCACTTGTCTGTTTGATATTGTATTTACACTGTAAGGAGAAATTCTGTCATGGTCACTCATGGGAGTTTAAAGGTTAAAGGAATTTTACAAATTTTCCTTGTCTGTACTAAAGGAGAAATGTATAGAGAAGAGTGTGGACAATATGCACACTGATGCTCGGATGTAAAAAGATAATAAAACATTACCAATCTAATGCAATCAGGGGCATGCAAGAAATTACACAGTAACAACCTCCCATAGGTGGTTACAAAAATACAAATCTTTCTGCTTAATCTGTCCATAACAGTCACGTTTCCGGCAATATGAAGATTCATACACTGCTTAAAACCCCAAACCCCTTTTTTACAGGTAACTCCTAATGACCCACTTGAAAAAAATATCCCTGCCCTAAATTTTTAAGGTAAGCACGTCCACAAATCAGAGACAGGATAGGTTTATCTGAGTACTTACATTCTTGTGTTCACTGTTTTATTTATTATGACTGATTTTCCTGTTTGTTGATCAACATTGTGATCCATACCAAAGTAAGCAGCAACTCTGTGCACAATCATGCGGTGGTATGATGTCATAGGTGGGTAGTGAAGGAAGAGACTGTTGACCCAAAATGAAGGAATTGTTTGGTAAGTGATGAGTATGTGAATTCTTCTTACCATTAGTACAAATTGCACAGGCTGTTGCAATTTTGTTGTGTTTGAAAAATTTACAAGTGCTTATCACACCAAATTGTGAGGGAAATTTTGTCATTACCTGTTAATAATCTACATGAAAAAACATCACAGAAAGTTAAGACAGACAAAATATTGAAAGCATGTACATGCTATTTGTAATTTGCACTCATGTTACTACACATGAGAATGCACTCATTTTCAGCCAATCAGAAGCACATCATTTTTTTCATGAACATTATCACAATTGTAAGCAGATTGGTAATGAGAATCAATAATTTCATTCATTTGAGGACACCCTAGTCAATTTTTTTAAATCCACATCAAACTGAGTATGATAGACAAAAATAACACAACATGGTCACCAGTTGCAAGTATACATGCTTGATACACTAAACACATCTAGACAGCACTAATGGGGTGATACACAAATTAAATTCACTATACTTACGCTGGTTGCTGAATAAAATTAAGGAAGTCTTGTTCAAGTCTCATGAGAAATTTGCGATCCCTGAGAAATGAGAATAAAAATGACTGTCAATAAAATAATCTTGTCCCTTTTAGCAGTAATGGTATACTTGTTTTTACCCTTAAAACCCTAAAATTGACCAGTATCTTTTTTCTCCATACAGTAATACTGAGTCTCTCATTCAGATTATGAGAATAAAGGAAATGATCGCCAATCTAAGAAGCTTTGATTGTTTGACCAGTTCTCCTTACCACTACCAAAGAAAATGTATAGAGACAAGTGTGGGGAACATGGATACTGATTGATGTTAGGGTGTAAAGGGTTAAGAACAGCCACAGGTTATGAGGAAAGCCACTAGAGTGCTTACCTGGGATTCCTTAGAGTCTTTATAATAAAATCATGCAGGTCAGTTCCCGTGGAATCTGTATATTCAAATGAACCATCTACACAAACAAGATGCAGACAAACATTTATAAGGCCAAAATAAACAGAAAATGAACAAAGTTGGTCAAGGAAGAACAAGATAAAAATAAATCAAGATTGCAAATTGCAAATTGCAAACAAATTGTGGCTTTCTTTTACTGGAGGTAAAGCATAACTTTTTTTTCAGTTAGGAAGGATTGTGAAAGGAGCAAGCTGGATGTGTTACTAAATTTATCATAGACACAACAACTTGACAACCAGACCACATCAAACAGAGTCAGTGGCCAACCAACCATGGCTAGTCTGCCATCTGTAGCCAGCTACTTTCACCTCCTTTTACCAAATGTGCTAATAAAAAATTGTACAATTTCTGAAAAACATTGAAGAAATTTGTAATTTGCACAAACATCAACCAGTTTTATGTGGAAATTAATACTAAATTAACCAGTAAGAGGTTTCACAGTGTGATACAATTCTACAATCAGAATTTGCTCAAAGGTTCATGCAAGTTCATATATTGCCTGGGGCAATCAAAACACTTCCCATTCTTGCACGTTTCACAGTATCTGACAAAGCAAGTGATAACCAGGCCTCCTCCAGTTTTGCATTTGCCCTTTACTTTTAAACTTAGCAGCAGCCCAGAAAAACATCTTAACCTTTTAACTCCATAAGTGATCAACATGCAACTTCTTCTTCTAATATCTACACAGTATCCAGCAAACAGGTAATACTCAAACTTGTCAGGCAGAAGTTGCTATCTTGATCTCACACCAAATTGTTGTTACTAATTAACAAGGAAATGTGTAGCTGTTACAAGGAAGAATTAACAATCAGATCTTGGGAGTTGAGAGGTTAAATCATTTATACAGTGTATACATGAGAAATCATTACCACATGTGTACTTGCCTCTGGAAAGTGAACTCTGTTTAGAGGCTCTTGCCAAGGCCTCAAGCCGAGGTGGTAACTCTCCTGCTATTCCACTGTCACAGGATTCAATACTGGTATTTTTACTCAACACTGCACCCTAATGGAATGAAATGACACTTTCATTACATGCTGAAGAAGTTACTTGATTGACAACATGACTTCTCCTTATCAATAAAGGGTGGTTTTGTCTCTAAATTGATCTCCCACCAAATCTGAAGTACTAGCACGTAGTCTGTACCCAATATTACTTAAATTTGCATGCCAAATGGAAATCGATTTGCCTTGCTTTACAATATTGATTCACCATTGATTTTCACTTTGCTAACTTTTACTCTCAACAACTTAACCCTCCTGTTAACTTCAAAGAGTTGCTGTTTCTTTTCAGGACTCTCTTTTCATAATTTTACACTCATTACCCCAAAATATGTTTATCAGTATGTGACAAATCAAAACAAATGGAAAAAAGATACAGACAGTGCTGTTTCTTTTCGTCTCCTTATCTATCAATTTATTTATTTCTTTTTTTTCAATCTCTGAAAATTTTGGCTCAACTCCTGCAATTACCAACCCCATGTACATGTTACTCAAACCCTCTCCAATTTCCCTTGAAAGTTCAAGTCACGTAAAGCACAAGTTAGATTTGGAATGAAATGCACAATCATATGGCACCCAGTCCCAAGAATTCTTATTAATGGAAACATAAGAGCTAACGATGTTCCCATCACACAAAAAAGTCCAAGTTTAGTTACAAAATTTTTTTTCTCAAACATGTACCTCTGTGACCTCATCTGGGTACTGAGAGGGTGGAGGTGAAGGAACACTTGTCACAGCGACACTTCGCACAAGAGTTTTCCTTGATTGATGATAGGTTGGCTGCAAATTGAAAGAGCAAAATCACGATAGCAATTAGTATTCATTGTTAACAACAACCTTCTCCTGTCACTCATGATCAGCCCATTAGAATGGGCCGTTCTTAAGTCATGTAAGTTAAGGAAACCTGAGAGTCCTGTGAAAAAAGTGATCTTGAAAAAAGTTGATTAGCTAATTAGCATCTTATTGCCTACAACTACTTTTTTGGCTACTTTTGTTTGCAACCGTAGGTGCTCAGTTAGCGAGGCAACTTCCTTCCTCAACATCACATGTACACAACTGTACATCATTCCATATTAAACTAAATAAATCAGCTTTGATAGATGGCAATCAGAGTTCTAAAGTTTGCTGAACTACCAGTACACTACTTAGTTTGCTTCAAGCCAGTAAGAGTTAATAAAAAAATCACCAAAGAATAGTACCCCTATTCATTAGTTTTAGTCCAAATGATTTCAATCAGAAATCTAGGAAGTCCAAAGGATGACTGGATTAAAGGGTGCTATTTAACCATGTGACACCTAAGAGCAACTAACATCTATTGTAATTTCTCTCCACAATATCAATCAAAGTTATGAAAATAAAGGAAATGATCACCAACTGAAGAAACTCTCCATTGTTAAACAAATTCTCCTTATTAACAGCAGGGAGAATAAGCATACTGATGTAGGATAAAGGTTGACAGAAGTCAAAGTTACAGTAAAAAACAGGAGGCAAATTTTACCTCAGAAGCTGAATGAGTCAATACAGGTATGGATGAACGGATTCCGTGAAAACTCTGCTGTACATGAACAGTACTTAGAGAAGGCTTAGGTTGTGTTGCCATGGTAATGGCTTGTGGCTGTTCTGGGGAATCTGCGTTTGTGCTCTGATCACTTGAAACTTCAGCAGTGGTAACAACAGGAGTTTTGGATTTCTGATGAAAAAAAGATAGGGAAAAAAATATTCCTATAAATGTAACATTTTTAAAATGTCATAACTGTAATCATGGCTCTTGTGTTTTTTTGTTCAATTGGTGACAGCAATATCCTCTTCCCCAAGCTCTCATGACTGACTGAGATGGAATTTCTGCCTAAAATATCAATCCAATATTAAGCAGGCAAATAATGAGAAAATAGAAAATATCAATTAGGGGATAATTAATTGATCCAATTAATACCAGATTCTCAGAACTAACATGATAAAACTTGCTTGACAGAAAGTAAGGAGAATTGCTAAAAGAGATATTGGAAGAGAGAGGGACACATACATGTACAGTGTACTTTAGGAGGGATCTTGCAGAGACACATACCATACTGATAGAGGCAAGTGAGAAATGAGGCCCATGGTTTTATATCCATGATCCAAAAAGACTCCTTAACAACTACTCACCAAAGTGGAGGAGGCTAGTAGTGGATATATTTACCCAGTCACAAACTGTCTAACTAAATATCTTCCACTAGCCACCAACACCAAGTTGAAAAGTTGTTTATACTTAAACAGTGAGATAATATAGCGCAGAAGGATGATTTTTAACTCATTTATTCATGCAATAATTGCAATACTTTTGGGTGCCAATCATGCATGAGTTCCTTGAGTGGGGTAGGATATTTGGAGTTTGAGAAGCCGATGAAGAACCATTCAAAACAAACACTGCAGTGTACCAGCCTACCTCGGCAGGAGTGTGATTACAGTTTTCTTGGTGGTTTGTCATATCAGGACCATTGTCTGAAGGAAATCTCTCGTCCATTATCTAAAACAACAATGCTGTGAAGAAAAAAATGAAAGAGTAATATTGATTTGCAATGAAACATAAGATTTACATCAATAAACGAAATACAAAAAAGAATTCTATTTATCAGCATTTATTAGCTCCTTGTCTTAATGAAGGACATTGTTTAAGTAATGGATCAACAAAAGGAAGTAAATAAAACAAATTCAAGCCAAAGGAAAAAAAGTTAATAGGAGGGAGACAATACAAGTTGTCTACTGACAAGGAATTTTGGGGGAGTTGAACTTGGCACTATCATGAACAATTTTAAAATTATTGCTTAAACCACTCGGCTGTGTCACTATGACAATTCAACACAAAGGGATCTGAAAATATGCCCAAACTAAATGAAGCTTGAACTTTAACCTGAATAAATTTTCAGATATCTGATGCAACATTGTTTTGTAACTGTACAGCAAATGTATTTTAAACCCTAATATGTCTTGAGAACTTTGGAAAACTCACTGCATACATTTGGTATTCATAACCAAGAATACAGTAGTGTACTTCAGTGAGTTAGTGTCTGAATGATTACCTGAGTATTGAGTTCACAAATTATAACAGAATACTTTTACCAATATCAATCTTACACTGCATTTACATTTTACCCTCAACATAGAATCTTTCTCTCTAAACATCTCGCACTTTTACGACACCTCACTAAAGAAATTGTTCGAAGGATCAGCCGAGTTAAACCATTATCAAATATGTGCTTTATTTGCAATGCATTATTCATCATAATCATAAAAATTCAAGGTCTCTTGATGAACATAATACGTCTGACCAATCAGCCACAACAATAATTGATACATTGTCATGTCATATATCAAAATTTGACACAAGTGACCAAGCTTGCATAAACTACACCTAAAATGGATTCTTTAAGAGATAATTTAAGCATTCTCTTCCTGAAATCTGTATTTAGAAGACTGATTGATTGCATAGAGAAACGCACATACTTAATACATACATACATGGCCACCAACAGTCGTTTCAAAGAAGGATTGAACTAACAAACTTATCAAAAAAAATAATAAGCAATTCAGCTTTGTTACAATTAAGCGTCATACATGTACAATGTCTATTACCATAATTCAAAAATTGTTTACAGCCCAAACATTTCATTTTGGAATCAACAGCTTAAGTTTGAAATTGAATTAAACAAACATTGCATAACTCAATAGATAAGATAACCAGACATTCTACTTTCAGACATACCGGTACTTTCAAATGGCTAATATCATAATATCTGTTAAGGGAGCCTCTAGCAATGTTACAAACAAATTATAATACGCATGAAACGGTCAAAACTATGTCAACGGGTTGTGAAGTCAAGCACTGAGGATAATTTTTTAAACACTTATTTCATTCCAACTTTCTGCATTTTTAGGAATAAAAAACAACAAAGGATAAAGTGGAACAACCACTGTACTTGCATGCAAATCAAATTCCTATTTGTAAGTGCAATATACACTGTATTACGCCATTTTGTCATATCAAAGTAACACATGCATGTACTTTGCTCTAATTTATCTGTCACACAATTAACTATCATTCACGGAGGAAGAGACAAAGCCTATTTAATTTGAGCAAAGATCAAAATTTTCATGTCTACAAATTTTAACAGTAGCACACAAATTATTTTGAGAGGGGACTAAATTCTCACAACGCATTTTATACCTCTTTCTGAGAAAAATTTAACAAAAAAAGGATGATCAAAGTACATTGCTTTCTTTTCCTAAACAAATGTTGGAGTTAATTAGATAACTGTGATATGGCATAATTTCAAGTTTTCCTTTGAAATAATGAACATTGAATTTCTTTCATAGTCTGTTCAGTCGTGGAATAAAATGACTTGTCAACAAAATCTGGAGTTTGAAGACTCGCATAGTGCTAATTTACAAGACATAACTGCTGTGAATGTCTCACAGAGTTCTTGCTAACAAATTCTTCATTTACAATTTTTTCAAGTCACCCTTCAAAAAATATTTGCTCTGTTCACAGACATATACACATCACGATACATTTTAAATCACTAACCAAGCAAGTGAATAGCATTACAGAATGAATCATTTCCAGAGAACAACTGTCATTGAGAACAAGCCAACAATAACATTAATTTCTTGCCTTGGAGGCTACAACCATGTGCCAAAACCACAGAATCACGGTTCTGGAGAGCCTTACATGTAAGTTCACCAGGGCCTCACTTCACATTCTCTAGCAAGAGCTCCAGGGCTTGTCAATTTCTGGAAACCTAAAACAGCTCTCTTGAAGTTGCATTTAACCATGAATTCTTTGCAGTGAGTAGGTCTAGGCTAAACTTTGGTGAACTAATTTCAAAACAATTTAAATAAATAATGAATGACAAGACCTGCCTCAAATCTAATGGAATATTCTAGACCAGGGTTGGCTTAGCTCAATATTATTGTGGCTAACCAAAACAGAATGTAACCCTCTAACAAAGCGGCATTGTTAATTAAATCTGTGCAAATGGTTGGAGGCAGCCATTATCTTGATGCATTTGGAAGATTCTAGCATTATTGCTGTTACAATAACATCACATACAAGGAGATTTGTATCCTACATGTATATTCTAAAAAGTTGAAAACACATGAACATGTGTATCAACATAGAGCAATGATTGCTCAAAATGAACAAAACTTTTTTCTAGAAAACCAAACAGATATTGACAATTGATCACAAGAAATCTGTACCTATCAGTGAAATATCTATTAAAAAGTAAGGGTTATTGTTCAATTTTGGAATACATAATTCAAAATTTTGACATAGTTACACACCAAGACTTAAAACCAAAATCTTACAATAATAATTATAAATGAAAGTTCTCCTTGCACATCACTAAAAATTCCTCTTTGTGGTCCATGTAGGTGGGAGAATTTAATAGTTTATCAAACAACATTATTTGATTGTGTAAGTGAAGATATCAACTCAAACAGTGTATACACTATAAAATAACTACCAGCATGGCATGAAGGAGTTTTAGAGATTTTCTACGAATTATGGTTACAGAAACAGCACACTAGTACTGTAAATGTAGTTCTCAAATCCCTTTCCTACCACAAATAATGCTTTGTGAGTTGAAATTATGAGGAAACATGCAGTCCACTCTGTGCAGTGGATAAATTTTGGAGGTGTAAGTGCCTGTTTTTGTCAAAACCCACCTAAAGCTTACTGAATGACTTAAAGCAGTTTGATTTTAAAATTTCTTTTCAGAGAGCCATCCACACAGTGACAGCTAAATGCAAGCACGTGTGATCACGTACATGTAATCATTTGAAACAAGACATGCTTCTCAGTATTCTGAACTAACTGTCCAGACTACGCAATTTCATTTCATGGGGGAATTCCAATATTTAACAGAATTGTCCAAACAAACCCATCAATTTCTGAATATTACCCATTCCTTTGATGGAATTTATCTAAAACATATAATGATAACCTCTCAAAAAAAAGCCTATTCACTTGCAAAGTTGATCTGTCTGGTTAGAAAATTCAGACCAATGGAATGTGCCTTAAGGATAAATAACACTTTTGCAGGTGTCCATTGTAAAAAAAAATTTGTAGAGAGCTATTTAAAGCCTAATCTCCATAAACTATATATCATTGGAAAGGTTTTGAATGTGCTACCCAACATTATTTTTTCTAGTTTAAGCTTGATTGCAAATCAACCAAGGCACAATGATATCTCTATAAGTGAATTAATCAGGTACCAAATCTGACTGCACTAATAAAGCTATGGTATACTTTCAGTCATAAGGAAATAATCTTCAAAATTGTATGGTGATTTCTAGATATTCCAATTGGCTGCTTTGCACTTTCCCTATCAAGTTTGCTGATCATGATTTCACTGCTAAGCTTTACATCAGATGCAGGAGATCAAATGCAAAGAATCAAAATTCCTTCAAACAGTTTTTTGTTACTGTGGGAGTATGTGGGCCAAATTTCTAGGTGATCCATTACTTTTTCGTATCCTAATAAATCGTTCAAAGAAGACGCTTGTGATCTTTCAGCCTGAGCTCAAATATTTTTTTCAAACATTTCACACCTTTTAAATGAAATTATTTTGAAATAATTTTTTTTAAAAATTGGCCTATGAAAGTCTACTGTATCCTTAAGTTAAATATTAAGAGTACAGTGTCTTGATAGTATCAGGCAAGTCAAGAATTTGAAGAAAATGACAATATTTTTAAGTTTGCAAAACATGTTTTGACAGAAACCTCTGTCATCTTCAGTATAAAATTCAACTTCCAATGCTTTGTACATGAATTAACTGAAGATGACAGAAGTTTCTGTCAAAACATGTTTTGCAAACTTAAAAGTATTGTCATTTTCTTCAAATTCTTGACTTGCCTGATACTATCAAGACACTATACTCTTCCAATGCTTTTTACATGAATTAACTGAAGATGACAGAAGTTTTTGTCAAAACATGTTTTACAAACTTAAAAGTTTTGTTGTTTCCTTCAAAGAGTACAGTACATGTAGCATACATATTTTTATTAGTAGGTAATAGAATTAGCAGAATTTGCTAGCACTCTGAGCACTCCTACAGTGATGCCATAAGGTGAGTTTCAGTAGGTCAAAGACAAATGATTTTTATTCAGCTCATATTTGTCAATTCATCAATTCAATTTTGCAAACATGTCTCCAAATGCTAACCCTGGAAAATTACAAGTATTTATTTCTCCTTCACCCAAAGGACAAGGCTTTTTGTTGTTTTACCATTAATGGCTCTGAGAAAAGAGAACTCACACACAGCTGGCATCGTAAAAATCATGTTCCTGTTTGAGTTCTGTGAAAAATAACTCCTTGCACTCTCTGAGCCCAGACAATAATGGGAAATGTCATCTGTGCCCCACTACCTAATTCTGTTATCAAGGATGAACTCTGTTACGTAACAACAACTGTGTTACAACATCACAAATTCAAACAGATCAGTTGCTAATTGGTGTAATACTACCACAGACACAATAACCTTTTCAATATTTCAAATTTTCCATTCAAAATCATGAAGAATTAGTAACAAGATTCTTATTCACAAAACAGACATGCATTCTCCATAAGAAATATCACATAAATTAATTAAATATTTTGAATGTAATTATGACATGGTTTCGTTTAGTATTCACCATGCTGACATAACAAAGGGATGAAAGCTGATAATGGCTTTCTGGTAATGCAAATAATTTGTATTTGCCCTTTTTTTTCACAATATCACACTTTGACACTGACAGATATGAGCAAAACTATTCAGATTCAACCTAGCCACATTTACAAATTTAAATTGCACCCCTGAAAGCATCACAGCTTCAACAGAAAGGTGACAAAAATAAATCAATGTTTCTTTGAACCATGACATGAACTGACAAGTATTTTTTTAAAAAATTAAATGATTAATTCCACATAATATGGAAGAATTTTCAAAATATCTTGTTGAGCTCATCTCAGGGTATTCAAAGAGGATTAGATGTTAGTTGCTATTATATGGTATGCAATAAAGAATCAAAAAATGCTAATATCATTAAATATTGAATAAGGGGCAATCCAAGGTAAAGGTTATTTTCCATTCAAATTGTCACAAATGACAACAGCAGAAAGATCAGAGATTTAAATTTGACAAGGAAGCAGACAGATTGTTGTATGCTTTACAATATTCCAGGTTTACTCTGTACAGTGATTGTATAAAAAGTTCATAACTTGTAGTGCATTTGCTAGGTAGTATATAAACAAAAGTGTGCAAATGGATTTAAGGAAGGATGTTTAGCAGCATTACAAAATTTGAATAAATTAACACACACACTTGCTAATCAACTTGAACAACAGTTGTGATGTGTTCTCCACATTTTTGTTGCTGTGAAGAAGGTTCAAATTGTGTCTAGGAAGAGCGATGCTTGAAAACTGATAATTAACAATTATTTTCACTTGGGTATAATATGCCAGTCCAGACGACTGTAACATTTCACTTGCAACAAGGAATTCATTTATTACCTCGAACTGAAATTCTATGAGGCACAGTTAAATCCATCCTAGACAGTCAACTTTCTCGCTAACTTTGGAACTAAACTTCACACAGATCCAGAAACATATCAAAGATGAACACAGAAGCCTCAGTTGAGACAATTATTATTGGTCAGACATGAAAAAAAAACAACAGTTTAAATTTCCTCGCGAAATTAATCCGTTCCACAATGTCGTATCAAAGTCCTTTCGAAAAACCACGGACAGCTTTTTCAACCGGCTGAGATTATGAACAGATCAAAGACCACAAGGAGATAAATTCATTTCCATTTTACCAGGATTATACCGAATCAAAGTAAGGTACACTTATATAAGCTTACATCATAAGTTAAAATGCCACTGCTTACATTTGTGCTACCTATTGTTTGCAGTTGCTCGCCCTTTAACAAATTTAATCCATAGCAAATAAGAGTGTTTCTGCAGCTCTAAATCTTACCTCAAAAAGAAGCCAGCTTATGTCCATTTTCAATCATCGTGAGGTGAAGACTTGCCAACCATAGATCATAACGTTTGGAAAAATCTTGTGTTGTGAAATCGTATCTAACTTTTGCCCAAATTTGCAGAATCAGCCCCGGCGTATTTACGGCCTTAATTCTGAAACGGGAAGTAAAATCAAACGGAGTGAGAAGATTTGACGACACCAAATTACACAAAAAGCCAGCAAAGTATAACATGCAACAAAAATAACTCTTAAAATTTGCAAAACGGTACAAAAAACCTGCGCATTTTCGATTTTTTTACGACCAGGGGAGCACCTTTGTCAAGTAAGTTATTTTTCCTAAATAAAAACAAGTTGTTCTTCCTTAAATTCCCACTAAAAAAATGTCCCTCGAGGGATATCCTTAACACTATAATATTGCCTCCATTATTTCGAAAGAAAATAATTACAATGAAATTGGGAAAAAAACAGAAGCGTTGACCATCCGCCGATGGAAAAATTTCGCTTGAAATCGACAACTTCTAAAAGCTTAATTAATAATTCACTCCACTCGACTACACTCCCTCCAAACATCTACCTAAACAAGATAAACCCCAAAAAATTCTACATAAGTTGAACAACGCCCTTTGTGAGAAAAAGCCACCTTCAAAACTCACAAAAGGCTACCTCAATGTGACGCAAACCTCTTTATAATCAACGAGAGTTTGCAGATGAAATCGACAACAGATTTCCCGACACGGTGAGGGGAAAGTTTTAGCTCGTCCACGCCGATATTTTCGTAACACATTTCTGAGCGTGGGCGAGCTTAATTTAACTCCAACTAACAAATCCCGGGAGTCTCACTCGCCGGTCACTTCAGCTCACCTGAAGACTCGCTAGACATGTTTCTCTTTTCAACCGTATCAGCGATGGTAGGACAAGCAGCCGAATAAATGCACTAAAACTGCAGCAGGTTTTCAAAACTGTCGACAATTACAAGGCGAAGAACGGCCGCGGCTTTTAGACACAAAATTGCCACCGGAACCCGAAATGGAAAGCAACGTCTCCCGTTAGTTACAAAAAGGAGACCTCCTTAATTCGGTTGCTAAAGCAGATAATTTTCTCCTAAAAACAGTCGAATTGTCATAGCTTGAACACAGAGAGAATGTAACACCGGCCACACGAGCATCATCAATCGCTCGCCTCGAGACTTCTGGGTAACTGACGTCACAGGAAAAGAAGAAATTGCCGGAAGTAAAAGTCCTTTTATAGAGGACTTCCGCTCAGTGCCGAAGGCAAATATAAATTCTTCTTTTTTTTTTTAAGCTAGTGGAACATCTCTACATTGGCAATTGAAAACGTGACTTACTTTTCGATTAGTTGAGGTTTCTAGATACATGGATTCACCGGCGACATATTTCATGCAACACGGAATACATTCATAGAAATGAGATCCGAAGGCCAATAAATTCAGATTAGTCTTAATCTAAAAATTTTGAAGATATATTTAATTTTTTTGCATTTATTTCTCCAAACTCTGTCACACATAAAATATCGATTTCCCACGGGGGTTACAAAACTCTAGTAATGTTATTAAGATATGGTGATGACTTATTTGTAGAGAAAATAATGAAAATTGGACGCTAAGACTTGTCAATGTAGAAGAAAGAGCTATAAACGTAACTCGCTTAAACATGTAACTGGTATATACAACGGATGTCAAATTCGTTACCTAGGTTCGATCCTGTCGTCGCTGAGTTGAATTAATCCAGAGGTAAAACATTCGAATTATCTGCTGTAAACCGTTACAATTTTTAACAGCATAATAACATTGGAGGGTAAGATTTTTCTTTCTTCTACCCAACTGACTTAATGTTTACAGTTTATCATCTGCATATTTAAAACTAACAAGAAGCTATGAATACACATACGGTAAATGTGTCAGATAGTTTGGCAAGCCACCACGCCCGAGTAGGAATAAAATCAAATCTTACAACATGTCAAATTTACTTCTATCATTTGAATCCACCGATTGAACTGAAATTTACCCACCTTCTTTGAGTGATTTTAAGCGCTGTAAGCCGGCTGACGCATAAAAACGAAAGATTAAGGCGATCGGCTTGAAAAAAAAATTCAAACGCGTATATTCGCGTTACCCCTTCCGAATCAAAGCGTGAAATGAATCGTTCGAGAGATGTGAGTCCACTAAAACTTAGAAAAAACTTTTTGACGTCATCGTTTCTAAACAAAACGCAAATGAACGCCTACGAGCGGAAGAAATGCATACGTCTTCTCGGGAACCAAAAAAACTCAAATTAATTGGACTCGTAAATTATATTCAATGAACAGAAGTCGAACCGTTGGAGTCTTTGTACTCCTCGCAAGATAAGTCTCCCCTCTGACGTCACGCTGACGTCATTTGAAGTCTGTGTGTATAAATACACAATAAGACTGTCTAAAACGAGATGATAGAAAAAACATTGTTTTTGTCAAGAAAGTGCATGCAAATTTATAAAAAAATACTTCTAATAAATAATATCTTTTCCCTCTAGGGGTTGCGCTTTTTTCCATGTTTTTTAGCAAACAATCGCGGCCGCGCAAGGGCAGACTTTACCCCAGCGAATATCCAGTTTTCTCTCGTGTCATTTTGTGAAACAAAATACTTTTCGAGATGAGGCGGTTGATTGATCGCAAACGACATTTGAAAGAAATCAATCGGTAGGCGATCATAAATTATTCAATAAGGTGTGATATTTCTGCATAATTTGCGGGGAGAAAATCCATTTTAAATCCTACACGAAGAATAGCTCGTTGTGTTTCTATTTTGGCCCTGGTTGGCAGTGCGTGGGTGGAATAATTTGGAGCACTGACTGAAGTGTGACCTGCAATCTCGTTTTTCCGGGAATTTCGAACGCTGGTAAGCGCTTCAACACGGTATAGTTAATTTTTTGGCGTTTCAGCGTGATCCACGAATTTGAGGCAGGTGGAAAAAAGTGCTATAGATTGCAAAAAGATGAAACCGCATACACCTTTTCAACTTAAAAGCAACAAAATGTATTTTCTAAGCTTGCAAATTCAAAATTTTGGGATGGCACCAGTGTTTTCTTGATTCTTCAGCTTCGTGGATACAAATCTATCTTTAAAAGTTGAAAAACTGTTTGCAGTATAATGTGTTTTCGGCAAAACAAGAGAAAAATGTTTGCAAAGAAAATTAATGTTGGCACTTAGCATATTCACTGATGTATTCTTTGCCTGACAGAATAGGAGATGGGATCTCGAATCTCTCGTCTCAAATCTAATGGAAATTTCGCGTAATACAAACATCGGCCGCTCAAACTCCTCACGCAATTCCTTTTTCTCTGGTGTCAAAACTAACAAAATATTATGACAAATAAAATTCACTTTTCAAGCGCCGACACAACTCATTTTTACAGCTATGCAAAACAGAGTGCAATTTTAGCTCGTCAACTGAAATGCCGGGGGCCAGAGAGGTGCAAGCATATTTAAGAAGACATTTATCTTCTGACCAGACATTTCTGAATTTCATTGCAGTCGGTTAAGAAAAGACTTAGAGCAAAAGTGTCACTTTTTTAGCACGAAATCTGTGAGATCGTTGGTTTAATTTTCATTTCTATTCGTTGTCTACTGAGGTTTTTTTTTATTCTGAGTGATATTTGCAATTTGCATCTAAAGCCGGATTTTCGCTTAACATGCATCTTGAGGTTTTTGTTTATCTCTCTCTTTTGCTCCATTACGCAACGTACCCTATAAACTCGTAAGCGATCGGTAACCTCGCTAAATATTGCAGAATGTCTGTTGTGGTTAGAAATTCACATGACATTGATTTTGAAGAAAAAAAATTATTTTCTCGTCATTTTTTTCCCTTTTTTTTTGATTCAAAATACCTCCTGACAAATATGCTACAGCTTACTGACGTATTTCACACCAAGCTAATTTGTTTGTGGTCACTTTTGAATTGAAGAAAAAAATCATGGCCAGAAAAAGCTGAAACGGAACGAGCCCAGCCTTTCCACTCTTTTACGCATTTCTTTCCACCAAAAATGAAATACATATCCGTTCGTTTTTGTAAATGTGTCTCCAATCTTTCTCCATTGTCTTCCCAAATGTTATTGACAGTGTTGTTATCCAACAAGGGAAGTAAAATTAACTCTGGGTCTTTTTGGCTGGTTTGAAAAGATAATAGTGCTAAGTATTACTTTCCTCTGTGCTCTGCTGTTGCAAAACTTCACCACCATCTCCTTATCGCGCGTTAATGTGTTCACAGTTAGTTTTAATTTTGAAATATGTGAGATTTCTGAAATGCAATTGCCAAACCCAACTGTCTTCAAGTTTATGAGATAAGCTCTAAGAAACATCTATGAGAAGAAGGTCTATCGACAAGTATTGAGTTGGTGTCTTTGATAGCCATAGTTAGACATTGTTCAATCTGATTATTGTTCTGTATGCACTTTGTAGTATGAAATTAATTGAAACTTTTGCGGCTCTAAGCCGGCACTAGTTTATACAAGGACATGAGCTATTAGCCTGTTCTAGTCATGAAGCTGTTGCAGTCGCGTTCTGCAAACCATACCTCGGGGTTTTGTTGCAATCTTCATGGAAACTTACGATTAACTCTCAGAATCAGGCACTGACAAAGAAAACTGGTCAGTTTTCGATATGGCTAGAACACGCTTTATTTCATCTGGATTTTTGAGACTCGCAACGAAAGTCTTCGTATGATATATTCGCTAAGGGAGGAATTCTGCTTAGGAGTATTACAGTTTGCCTTGAGGTTTGTCTTCAACACAACGTAAGTCCTTCTTTAATTGACTCCGGCGCAACTGGCGGAGGCTTGTTATCATTTTCGTCTTCGAGTTTGAAGGATAACGAAAAAAACATCCCTTTGTCTTTGTTAGAATTGTAGCTTTCGCGAGAGTTTTTAGGAGACAAGGAACAACACTTCATACCTACCTTTAGGTGTTGAATAACAGAAGAAGCAGGGTTTCATAGACGTTCTATACGCGTAAAGCGTGTCAGTGGAATAAAGCGAGATGAAGTTTTTTTCAGGGTGTCATCGGCCTCAGGTCTTCTCCATAAGCTAAAGCAGATATGTAAGATTGAGCCATACCTGGTTGTGTGAATACGTAACAAGAGAAGATGACTTGCTAACAGACGCTCAAAGCATTTGGCTAACGTCACGAGAGCCCGGTCTACTTTGTTAATGGCGGATGCAAGTGCGAACCTCTCGGCTCTAAGATTGCCTGTTTTTTCTCGGCATGTACGGAGCTTTTTCGTCTAACGATTTAATTTTAATTCACCAAAACCTACCCTCCAAATAAACCTGATTTCGTTTTTATGAACCTTAGAGAAAACTGACAAATTCAAGATGCTCAAACAAAGAGGTTTTAGCATGGTCCGACAGTGCCAATCGGTGAAAAACAAAATGGCGGCTTCTAACTTCATCAAAGGTTTCATGTCAGTTTAAATATAAACCCATTTTTAAAGCTAAAGGAGCTTGCTTCCACAACTGTTCAAAATATTTTCTTTAAGTTTACACTAAGATCAATTGAAATTTGTCGCTCTACAGTTTCTGCTACAACACGGAAGATTTGTAAGGCTGTAACAGGTCCTACTACGTCTGGTTGTATTCTTCAGTCGCCATCATGATATCTTCAATATGGTTTTACACCAGCAAAGCATTCCTTTGTAAAATTTTTCGCTTCTTATGACAGCTGTTTGTTCATCTTAATATGAAAAGTAATACACAGCATTTAAAAAATATTTCTTAAACCTACGATTATCGTAAGACAAATTGCTGTGTTATTTCATGTCAGTACGAAAGGGGAGTCCTACCGTCACAGATGTCGTTAGAAATCGCTTAACTATGAACGGTAAAACCAGAAAGTACAAGCAAAAAAGTTTTACATTTTCTAATCTAGTTTAATTTCAGGTCTATTATGACATAAATTTACATACTAAGATAAAAGCAGACAGGTATCTTCTACGAAATTTAGCCAAAGACAAAGTTCCATCTTCATATCCTTTGCTTCCGGTCTTCCATGGGAATAAAAAATTGTCTAACTTTCCTAAGCTTCATATAAAGGTTCATTTTTGATCTATGTACTTGAAATATCTTAACAAGTGTCAGCAGATAAACAAGTTATTTTATTGTAGATCATTTTATTTAGTTGAAAAGTTTTGATGAAGTGTTAAATTTGGTCGTACAATCTTGTCGGATGTTCTCTCTCGATCGTTCAAGAGAATTTCAATAATATCTTTTCTAATTTGACTCCAGTGACCCAGTTTTTAAATTTAATGGTGCCTTTTCTTCTCGAAGATTCTAACCGTGAATCTAAAAGATTCTTTAATTGCGATCCATTTGGCTAGTTTTATTTATAAAAGAAAAATTGAGTACATGAATGATCGCCGATTGCTCCAAAAGGACACTTTTCGTCCCATCGTCTTCCGGGCACTCTAATATTAAGACTAGGAACGAAACAAGTTTCTAACTTACTTTTTGTAAAATAAACAATAAAGTAGGACTGATGCGAATTTTATCGCGGCAAAGCTAGTGAAGTCTTCATTGGTTACTGCCAATTACGTTTGTTGGTGAATCAAAGAAAATGGACTCCACTTTTCCTTCTAGTTACAGAGACAAGTTTTTCGCGGCCTTTTCTGCTAATTTAAGCGAGGATACAAAGATTTCATCCGGTTTTCTTTGAATTTTAAAAGTTGTTTGGGGCTAATGTAGTGTTTGTTCCTTGAAGAGGTATCCTAATTGAATGTTTCCAACGTTTTCGTCATTCTCTCTGACGAAGGGCTAATGCTCGAAACGTCAGCTTTGGAAATCTTTTTGGTGGCCAATTTATGTTATCATCTCAGTTGATAAGACCAAAATTATCTTGTTTCCAACGTGGTTTTGGTGGGGCATTCAAGAAAATACCATTTTGGTCCGCCAAGTTTCTCGTATTAGTAATGCAATATTTATTTAGAACTTATAAAGAAGTTGTCTTTTTTTCTTTTAGTCAAGCAATCTCTTGTGATTAATTTGATGTTTGTTTACGAAAGTGGAACATTCGTGGAAAACTACAAACGTTGAATGTCCAAAGCAAGACCATCGTCATCGAGTAACATCATAATTCTTTCCCAATGCCATGTTATAGTCTGATTTCAAGCCTATATATCTGTATGATTTTCAATTTCGCAGAAACGCATGTTAAATTTGACCTACAAGTGAAGCCATTTTAAAAAATTTGCCCGAAGACACGTTTGGTGGTCGTGTGCTCTGCAAACCGAAAAACTGAAAACTTTTAAGAGTTCTTTTACTTCAAACGGACCGTGCACAAATGTTCTTCAAAAGAATTGTAGAATAAAACAGGGAAGCAAAAAAGTTCCTATGGTAGCAGTAACGAATTTATCATCGAGACAACTTTTTCCCCATAGAGTGACCACATTTGACGGATCCGTCAGCAAATGAGAGAAAACGTCAACTTGAGATGTCTATCTGTCGCCTTTGCAAAAACTTTCCAGAGAAACGTTCCCAAACTTTCTGTAATTTCGGTTAAAGCCATAAAGTCATTTTTACGGATCAACAGTTTTTGTTTTTTTGTCCATTCTGGAAATTTCTTAAGTCTGGATTGATACCTCGCTCTGTTGTTGTCGTAGATTCTGAAAGATTGGTTGAACAAGCTCTATGTCATCGCCGCACACGGCCGGTAATATATGTTTGCTGTTGACTTGGTAAAGTAGGACAGTATCCTTTCATGACTCGGAATTTTCATTTCTTAGCCGAAAAACTCTAAATCTTAAAGTCGCACCAGGTGCATCTCAAATGACTTCTGTAGAATATCTTCAAGATAACTTCGTTGTTGTTGTTGTTGTCAAATTTCGTCGCAAGGTTGCGTGAAAGTGATACTCGAATGGGTGGTTTAAGAAGTTTTAAAAAATGACTCCGCAGGCATTAAAATCTGCAATTGTGGTGCGCTGTTCATTGTGTAACGACTCATTAACTACTCTCGATAATTAAGAGGAAAATGATGTTTCAAATGTACTCAAAGTAGGATTTATCGATCAGGGTTTTGATGAGCCTACCGCTCTTAAAAGGCCTTCAAAGTCCTCTGGGATGCTCCGACTGAAACCTCATGGAGCGTCGGGACAAAGTTCTTGTCAGATAAACACCAAAAAACTGATTACATGGACGAAAAATCTCTCTGATATTTCGTTTCTTAAATTAATAAAAGTTTATACGTGAGAATATTGTGTCGCAAACTTTTCGGGTGCGGAGGCAAACGTGTTCCAGTTTAGGCGCGTGGGAAACACATATGTTGCGGAAATGAATTTTGCAGCGCGGGAACAAGAAAATGTTTTTGCCCCTAAGCTTATAACCCCTAAACTAACACGCAATTTCTAAAAGGTGTAAAATGGCAAACGCACGCCAACGTGCTCGTTTATCGATGGTCAGTTCTTGGTGCGGAGGCATCTCCGATTGAAGTAGTGTGTTCCTTCCAAACAGCTCACTTCCTGTCCTTGAGGGCGATTTTAGTTCCTGCTTTAAGGTATTTGTGACTACTCGTATTCGCCAAATTTTTTTGATACCTTTGAGAGCCTTCACTTTTTGCTATTTTCGATAGCATTCTCGGAGTCTTTTTGATATTTTTGAACAGTTTTTACTTACAAATCAATGGTAAGAAAAAGATTTCTTGTTCAGCATTGCGCTTGAAAATTGGCAACGTCTTCTATAATTTCCCGGGAAGTAACTCTATCGCACGCGACGGGCAGAGGATTATTGAGATTTCGGGATAATTATAAAGTGATATCTTTGAAGCTAAAATGTTTTTTTTAATCAATAGGCTTCCTACAATGATGAGGTTTAGAATGCAAAAAAATATGAATCTTTAAAATGTCAAACTCCGTTGGCGTTGTAGATTATTAAACAAAACAATAAATAAAGGACACTGTGGAAGATTGTCTGCCTGTTTGCGACTGAAATTACTCCTGCTGCAATTCTTCTTTGGCTACAGGTAACAATTGTTTTTGGGTATGAGGAGCCACTACTCCGGTTTAGACTGAGTCTGTTAATTGATTATACCCAACGCCCGGTTAACGTGGAAGACACGAGCTTACTGAGTTTCACCTAAGACGGTTTGCACTTACGAACAGCGCGGAAAAAAAGCACTAAAAATTACCGAGAGCATTGCTGGTAAAGAAAGACTTGCTGCCTATAAATTGTTACGAGAAATGAATGATGCTGCCAATTTAATGGCGAGATTATGGACGGAACCGAAGGCGTCGCTGTAGTCGCTGTATGACTCAAGTTTGTGCCGTTGGTTGTGAAGGAGTGCATCAATTCTACGCTTCAGGAAAAATTACCTATTGTTAATTCAATATCACTACTGTTTCCTTTGGAAAAGTTTATAGTAAAACAGCATGGCATTGCGTGAGTCTTGCACGATGCATGCTTGTGTGGTAGTGTGTGAACACAAATTGAAGGCGGTCTGCCATTGCCTTCGCTATGAACTCTCATCTTATTTCAAGAAAGAGGCGTAATTTTTCCTTTTCTTGTATTTTCTTATAAGAACTAAAGGCTTTTAAATCGATCTCTTACCTTAATAATGGATGGAAGGTATTCTCCTGGTATAACCGGTCAATGCAGTTGAATGAAATATTCTGTATGGCCGGATGTTGTAAATAGAGTTTGTGTGGGCGGTTTATATAAGAATACGCATCACTTAGTTTCTTCCTTCTTCCCATTGTAAACCACATCAGTTTCCACTGATGTAACCCGGAAGAAAAATTCCGTAAGGTCCGAAAATAGCGATTCCCTAATACTCGGAAAAAACTTTGCCCAATTTTAGTATTATCAGAATATGCGGAAGGTTGTGAACAAGTCGCTCAAAGAAGCGACTGAAAAAGTAATTAAGGTTTTTGTCAAGAAAGGATAAAATGGCAGACATCAGATAAATAGCAAGCTTTTTTTTGTCTCTGAACACCTTAATGCCCAATTTGACTGAATTCCCGTCCGTAATAAAGGATAGTCACAATGTCCCGATACGACAAAATCCAATCGTTAATGCATAGTGCACGCTTACGCTTTTGTTTGCGACCACAGTGCTCGGAGAAGGATACGAGTTAATCGGGAAGTTATGGGCGCCGTTAATTTTGGAACTTAACAGTATTTAGAGTTAAACATTTTAATATTTCTTTCAGTATTAAAATAAAGTTAATGCCTTTTTCATGCGTGTGTGTTTTTCTTATTATCAGTACGATCTAAATCTGCTATGATCCAAAATATGCATAGTAATCTTGACGGGGACTTCGTACATACTATATCTGCTTTTCATTTCTTAACTTCATTTGAAGGTAGGCTGGTATCCCTAAATGAAACCATGAATATCACAAAGGGGTGTTTTTGGTTCGGAATAATATATAACTTTTAACTGTGTTGTGATGTTTTCTTTAAATTGATCCAAAAAATTGATCATTCTACGGTTTAAGCATCATTAGCAAATGCTGATTCATGGTTTGTACACAGTTACCTTCGATGAAACGATTTGGCAATTATCTATTTCAAATTCTGCGTAGAGGATTTGACATCCTTCAGAAAAGAATACTTTGTTCTTAAGAGATGAAAATTGATAGAAGTTTCAGCCCTGAGAAAAAATTTAGGCCGAACTTGGTGGATTATGATTATTTCGGGTTCTAAATCGAAAGATATTGGGACTTGAATATCATCGGCCAAGAGTTGTTTTCGAAAAATGTTAAAAGGACAGACCTTTTTTAAATTAAGTTTCATGCACCAAGCACTTGCACTCCTGTAAGTCTTTAATAGGGCTTAGAAAAGGAGAAGGGTTGAAGACAGAAGAGGCGGAGAAAAAGCTTGCTGTTAAAATTGTTGTAGTGAAGAAATGGTTGTAGAGGAAATGCATTTGTAAGATACAAAGATGTTGTTTGTCTGATAACTATGAAAGGCAAGTCATGAATTGCCATGAAGAATAAGCTTTTTCCCTGGAAATGGAATAAATTCGAGTCATGTATGTGAAAATGAAGCCTTTCTGTGACGGTGTAGATGCACCTTCAAAATATTTGTGGCCAAGAATCTGTTAACACTCGTGCCCCGTCGTAAACGTTCGTGGAACCATGTTCGTTCCCGAAAATGAATCTTTTTGTCAACTGTTGCGAAATACTGAGATGTATAAGGACTTCAGAACTAAGTCCTTACAACATTCCAATGGAAATACAGTTGTCTATTCATTCATGGTTTGTTTGTCTCTAAGAATACCAGGATCAGTTAGCTTTATTTCTGGCGGGCTTTGATGCTGTTGTTCATTATAGGGAGATTTAGGAAAATAAAAATTAATAAGTATTATTATTGTTATGTAGCGGAAGCCCTACAGGGCTGACTATCCTGCCTTCTTTTATTCTATATTTGTTTGTTTTCCAACCAAAACTGTGTTGCACAGGAAAGAGCGGAAAAAACTCCTACTTGCCAAAAAATAATTTTGAAAGCGTGAATCCCTTTCTTCCAAACTTTCCATTGCCTTCTATAATCGATTACAAGTCGTAGCGTTAATTATACATTGCTCTCAAAGGTTCTGGTGAGCGAGTTAGTCTTTTCTTTGCTGCAAACGAACAATCACATTCAAATCCCTGACAATAGCAATTCAGGGAAAATCATTTGAATTTGAAGGAGGAACGCGGTAGTAATTCACCTCTTTGCCGAGAGAGAATCAGCTAATGGTCGAGCTTGTAATATTTAATGCGAGTTAGAGGAGATGGTGTCAGTACCAGCTGTATCGAATTTTTTTTTCTATTCTCCCGCTAATTCCCAAATCATCGTCGCCTTCATATGATTGGGATTAGCGTTTGTTCGAGGGCGGCATTCAAAGGTAATTTTGCTCCCATACGCGCCGTTTGATTAAGGGCGGCACTCAATTTTAGTTTTCCTTCTATCCGCGCTGTTTGATCGAGGGCGGGGAGGAAAGAGCGCGTTCTGTGTCGGGATAAAACTACGGCTAGGATGGAGATGAAGGAAAGAGGTAAGTGTTACAAATAAGACAGCATTTTGCGAGCTTCAGCCGGTGAGGTTCGATATTTGGACCGACAACAACGAAAAACGATACATTTGCAATACAAGCAAAACGCCCAGGTTGGAACCAAGGGTCATGGTTTAGATTTTCGATGGTCATGGAGAATTGGAACCAAGTCTAACCTTCACCTTATTGAATGCAATACCACCCATTATGCTCGAAAGAAATATTTAGGGAAAAGCGAATTCTACAAGAGACACAGCTGCCTTTATTGGACCTGAGGTAATTTTGTTGTATTGGTAAACAACGGAAGAACAAAATCAAACACGGTGTGCATTTTTAGATACAAGCTATTTTTTTTCGAAAAAGGTTGCATATGAATGTAATTATTTTCTTTACTGAAAAAAATCTCGACACATGATTTCCATTTAGGATTCTATATCGATCGAATGCTTCTCTATCCCATGTCAGATTTTCACTTTTTTTTGTATTATGAGCAATAGAGTTGTAGTTAGACTATCCAAAATCGGAGAAATTGCCACTCTTATTCCCATAAAATCAATTGTTTAAAAAACCATCTCTGGGTCTTCTTAAAGCAACATCCGATAGATTCAGCAGAATATTATTTCTGTAAAAATTAATAAATGCCCTTTAGCTCCAGCTAAATACGTCATTTATTGAAACTTAGAGGAAATCGAAGTATTTGAGTGCTGCATTTTAGTCTTTTTTATTTTGTGCATCGCAGATAGACAATTCACATGTGGCTGTAATTTTGATGCGAAAAATTGTTCACAATTTCTTTTCGAAATCCTTATTGAGGCGAATTTTAAACGGATCGTTCAAAGCATGATATCATAGACACCGACCGACCGACACAAACTTTGTTTGTAAGCTTAAAGAGAAAAAATACAGCAAAGCGCAAAACGATAAAAAATAGAGAAAACAGAGTAGGGGCCAGTCCCAAAGGGGATTTGTTCGCTCACAGTCATTCCTCGAACGAAAAGCAGGTAGAATGCAGCAGAGTAAATAGTACAAAAGATTCGTTTTCCCAAACAAATATTCTATTTCTGCCTAACCGTCACCCAAATTCTTTCGACTAGAAAAATAAAACAGTCTTTGTTACCTTTTTTCCACAGTTCCTCGGAAAATGTTGGCCTTTCCACAATTAAGACCTGTGGAACAAACATTTCATAAGTGTTCGTATTTCTAGACGTGGGTGTACTATTTCACGACCAAAATCATGCATATGATATAAAAAATTTAGGAGGAATTCACCACGACGATAGTTTTTGAAAAATAATTTTCATAACAATCGGAGATAAGCGAATACTGAGTCATTTTAAAATATGAGTCTTCTTCGAGATTTTTGAGGTCAAAAAATTACTGATTCAAAACAGAAAAAATGATATTACCACTTAATTTTGTCGTGTAGAATATTGACACAAAATTATAAAATGCATGTTAGTTTGATCTCAGTCTATTAAGTGATGATCAAATAAATTAAACGTACCTATAATCTTTTAATTTTTCTGCTGAACTGGCCACATAGTCGCTGCCAAATGACGCATTTCGCAACCAAAAGCAAAAAATAGAAATTTGTGTCTATTTTAGGCTTTCGTTGTAGGTTATATTAAGGATAGCATCCAAATAACTCGATAATCAGCAAAGGACGCAGGCTTTTCCGCTTTTTTTTTCTTTCATTCAACGCATTATCGCTCAATTATGAAACAATTTTGTCAGAAGATTAAAAAAGTTATTTGTTTCTCTCTTTTTTAGCCTAGACAGTGTTTAGTCGATCTTCCCTACAAGTGGTAGCAAAAAGCATCCCCCATCGTATCCTTGGGGCTTAGCGGGAGTCGGCGGGGGGAGGGGGGGTAGCTACCTTACCAAACAAAATTTTTGGTAGGGGCGCTAAAATATCGAAAGAAAAAGGTGGCGGGAAAGGGTTTTAAGTTAGTAATGAGTTTAAGCATGAAGTTTACGGCAATAACTAGGAAACGGTAAAAGTCAACTCTAAGCTCTAATGCTTATATCAACACACAATAAATAAAGTTTCTTGTTCACAGTGTAACATGAAGAATAGTTTTTTTTAAAACAACATCCATTTTTTTTTGGCAGAATTGTCTTGAATTTAACGAAAGTACGAGGAAAACTCACCCAAATATTTCCAGCTGTTCACTTTGTTTTTCATTTTATATTAAAATTTCATTGTAGTTAGACAATAATGAACTCATGGGAAAAAGATGAAGATCCTGAGGGTCATGAAATTTGTTTTGGAGATAAACATTAGCACAAGGCATTGTATTTCATTTCGACGCTCATGTTGTGTGAGGCAGTCTTTACTCTATTAAAGAGAAAGAATCTCTTAAGTGGATAATCTGCCGAAAAAAAACTTTAATTTCCTCATACAATCGACAAAAAACGCTATTTCTAATTTTGGACACAGCGTACGCTTGCGCAGATAGGATGCACTGTGCCAATTGTGGCTTAATCCGCACAGCCTCTAAAATCGTTTTACATCATCATCAACCATAATAATTGATAACTCATACAGCAATCCAGAACATTCTCTGATCCCAATTGCAGAAATCTCATTTAAGTAAAGAACTCACAATATCAAACAATAACAACAGCTGAATAGAGAACTCGTATTCAAAAGGTTTACAAGATCCCAATGCGAAAATGTGACGAGCGCACACTCTGAATTTAAACTACATGATTGGCGCGTAGGGATCAGGCGACAGAGAGCGATTTTGCGACGCATATTGTGACGTTGGTACACATCTGGAGATGACTTATTTCTTTAACGTAAGACTGTAATTGTTCAGTTAACATGGTAAAGATCTAATCCAAGATTTTGGAACAAGTTTTCATCATCGTTACACGTAGGTAGCAATTTTAAGGAGAACTCATACTTAAAAATGTAAACAGGTCTATTATTTTAAGGATAAAATCTGTAACTTTTTTCCGGAAAATATTAAAAAAAAAATGTTGCAGATTATGTTTTTTCCTTCCAAAATATGATTTATCCCCACGTACAGAAAAAAACATGTCAGTCTGTTATGAAATATTCCTTTCTCTTAGGTAAGTAATGGAATAAGGATATTCCTCAGATTGGATGATATAGATGTTTACTACTGTCGGTGATGTTGCGGACATAAGGCTCACAGCCAACTGGCACTGGATAATTCTTACGTTTAGAGTCTTGTTGACTGACGTAAACGAATAAATATTCCATCGATCAAACCGGATCACACCATGTAAGTATGCTATCAGCTGATGGACAGTAGGCGAGGCGTGCATCAAAATTTTATTGTACGTGCCAGAAAAATTCAGTAGTAAAGCTTTTTTTTTGGATAATTACACAAGAGGCATGAACATCCAAGCTCACTACAGAATTTATACAGCCGGTTTTGTACACAACACCACCGTTTACAATCATACTTAAAGTCAAATTTAAGCTTTAATTTCTAGTAGAAAAAGAAAGGAAAAAAAAAGCGATTCGACAACTTTTTGCGAAGTCTTCGAGCTAAGAATATGTACAATATGATATATATATTTCAATACCTTTTGATTATGCATTCGAAAAAATTATTTGTATTTCGCAATAATTCATTTTAAATTGAACAATTTTTTAGAGTTTAGCCGATTGGGACTCGATGTCGACGTTAATCAGTTCAAAACAGAATAAGTGGATGAGTCTGGCGAAGCCGACAGTAGCTATCGGTTGAATAATAATTTTTTTTTTTTGGTTATTTTCTATGAAAGATCAAAATAAAGATTTGGCAAGCTATCTCCAGGTCCCTTGGTGACCAATCTATCGCGCGATTGTGACTACGTGATGTTATCATACGTCATAATCTACCGAACACGTTTCAGTTAAGTTTGGAAGTATGACCGCAAAACGCGATATCGCTGACGCCTACGTGCATAAATTAATGCCATTGCAGGAGGATTTTTGACTATCTCACGTCTGTTATTTCAAGACGCCCCTCTGAGCATGAAGAGGTTGTAAACGACAACTGTCGGGGAAAAATTAAATCTCTAAACTGACGTTATCGTGAAATTTATTTCTTATAAATTGCAAAATAGTTTTAATACAGAGGGTGATTTGTTATTTTAAGTCACGTTGTTTTCTTTTTCCGTGAAATCAATGCGGAAGATAAATTTTCTTTTATTTCAGAGTCACGTTTGGTTTTCCATATTCTATTGCGAAAGTACCACGGAAAAATGGAACGTTAATTTTCTTATCACGTATGTATTCAGGCTGTCCTCGACCATCTTCCAATAGAATTATATGCGGATAAAATGAAGAGGGAAAGTGAACATGTATGTCAGATTGCGAGAGTTCAAATCAGGACTGAAATCTCTCTCGAAAAAAAAAGCTAAAGAAATGTTTTACATAAAATTAGGGTGATAAAAATGATTTTAAAAAAAGCAGTTCCTTGTATGAGCAACGATTGTTTGGGTTCAACTCCTGAGAATGGTCGACAAAGAAGGCTCCTTCGAAATCCGAAAGGTGCAGCTTCGAAAATATTTTTATCACACCGCGTATCTTTCCCGCTATTCTGAGAGGTTAATTATATACATGGCTATGGGCATGAGCCAAATAACCGAAAATGTTGTCATTACAAGCTACAGTAGAAATGATAATGATTTGTTTTTCCAAAGATTGTGTTTTTGCGAGTTTTGCCATTTCGTACAGTTACTATGCATGTTTTATATTGTGAAACCTGAAATTCCCAACTTAATCAATGCTACTAAGCATGGAAATTCCACCTAAATTACGCTTCTTAGCAGCGTATTGGTACAGGTGAAAACAATGCACTATGTGAATTTGTCTTTGTTGTACTAGAAATGTGAGTTTGCGTGTGGTTTGTCGATTTAAAAAACAAAAACTAGTTAATTACTTACGTGTGTGAGGCAGTAGCTTGTAGATGAGACAAGGCCAGGTTGACAAAAGGGCTCCGCGAGTTAATCAGTTCACGAAAGAAAGAATGAACCGAGAAACAATTCGACTAGCACAATCCATACGTGAGTGTGGGCAACTTCTATTTAAACATCCTTTCGATTACAAAAATCGTCAATTAATTATTCAAAAAATCATGACAAGTAACGATATATTTTTGGAGTAGATGGAATTAGATAAACTTTATCGAATTCCATAAATAACCCGGACTTTCTAACGAAGCTTGGGCTTAATAAATTATCCAAGATAAAGCACGTGAAAAGCTAGCTTTTGCAGCTGCGCTGACAAGGGAAACTGTTATGAACAATAATTTTTATTACCAATGAATGGAATTTTATTCCAGTTCGATTGCATGAGCTTATTTGTGCGCGGGATCACCCTATCTGCCGCACGCCAATTTTTGTGATTTGAAAAGTTTAGATGAATCCGGAGCAATCCGAAAATGCCATCATGTTCCGAACTTGGTTTTGAGGATATTTGGAACACCTTGCACAAATCTACATTCCATTCGTAGCTTTAAGATGTCGGGAAAAAAATTAACATGTTCTTCTAGATTTCTTGAAAATGCCCTGTCTCTTAATTTTTTATTGATGATTTTCTCAATGAACTCTGACTGGAAAAACAATTACTTAAATTGTTTTAAAATTTTTTTTTTTTTTAAATCACGTTCAGATATCTTTTAAAAAAACCTTTGCGGTATGCTGCGGTAAAATGCACTCTTGACCTTTCAACTAAACTTTTTTTTTTCTGATCTTCCAGCAAAGACTGGATATTTATTTTCTTTCCTTCCTGCGTAATCTCATCCTTCCCAGCGTACCCCGCAATCTTCACCTCATCGATCTAGCTTCTAAGGCGCCTTTAACTCCATTCATTTAAAATGAAAAACGTCCTGGAGCCGAGGTTACTATCGCATTTTTTATACCCTAGGGGTTTTTATCGCCGATTTTTAATCAATTATTAGGAAAACTACTTCTTTACCATTCTTTTGTCGTCTATATTTCCTATGAAAAGTGTTCCCTTTCTCTTCCGGCTCTGTGGTATTAAGTTCAAGAGACATTATCCGGTGAATTCCGATTTAGGTCGTATAAAACTTAAACCCTCTCCTGCCCACTTATAGCAATTCTCGAGTAATGTCTTAAACTTGTCTTAAAGGAATTTAAGTCTGGGGTTTAAAACAAGCTTCTCGTATGTTTTTAATTCTCTCACAAGTTACCTATTGAGTAGCTTTTAGCGACAGTGGAAAGAGGGCTTTTTCATCAGGATACAACGAACACTTTGTAACGCGAGAGAGCTGTTTAAAGCTTACGAATTTTTTTAGAGAGCGGGGAAACACTGGTTTCTACCTAAGCTTAGAAGAACATTTCCGGCTTTTATGCAACCTAACCCTTCTCGGACAACTGTCGCTGGTTGTCTTATATCTTGCGTAGCTAAGGGCCTTTTGATGCCATAAAGACCATGGTCTAGATTTAAAAGACGGGAGCTCTGAGGAAGGAAAATCTTCTTTCTATGAGTAGATTTGGGGGATAAATGACGGTAAGGCGAGAACTTCTTAGAGCGGAGCCGGAAACTTAGCAAAATTTTGGTGAACATAAAAAAACTAATTTGTAAGGACGAAGGAGAGAGATTTAAAGTATTATAGGGAACAACAGCATGCGTAGTAACTAACCTATATTGAGTCATGGCTCTTTGACAAGAAAATTCAGAAGGAATAAGTCTATTTTCTATCTCCAAACCATTCAAAATATCTCCTAGACTTCCTGTAGACATGTTTCTAAAGATGTGGATTTTGTCTGACAAACCGGGCCAGAAGCAGACAAATTGCTTCATAACTTCCTACGGTTTCTAGCGGCTTGCCAAAGTGAGGATTTGTTACCTGATACGGTAGTTTATTTAAGAGACCAATGTCACAGAGGAAATTTAAGTGGGGAAGGAAAATTTTAGATATCCATTAAATAGTGACCTTTGGTCTGCTAATGGCTTTTGATATCCTCTGGTTTGCATGTTTCACATGCGAGTCAATACTGAAACAATGATCTGATAGTCTAATGGTCGTTATTTAAACAGCGGTTATCAAGGCCGGCGTTCAACGAGTTCACATCAGTCTTCAGTGAGGACGTATTGGCTGTCAAGCAATAATCAGGTACTGATAAAGTAAAACCGGCGATAAAATTAGCAAATGATCGCACAAATAACACAACCCGGCATTTTAATCTCAGTACAACTGAAGGGAAGTTACAGGTTATGTAATACTGCTGGCAGAACACATTATGGCATAGAACTGTTTGCAACTATTTGCAGTTGTATTTGTTTTCAACGCAGCTCTGTACCGCGTTTGTGGCTTTGTTTCACTCACGAAGCATGCAATCTTCCTCGTTTTGTCTCTATCAGAAGTTGTGGCAAAACATCAAAGAAAATGCATCTTGTAAAGACGGGCAAAATCTTAGTTAGTCGTACCGATCAATTTAGTCTTCTACTGCGCAAAGATATTGGATAAGAAAAAGCGTTGTGGGACTCACTGATATTGAAAATCGATCATGATTTATCGCCAGCGGGGGAGGAATTTGTTGGTGTCAAGATAAAATTTTCCTGATCCCCACATAAGCTAAGAAGGCTCTGTATTATTCTAACGACACCCCCCCCCCCCTTCCTCATGGGCAGTTAGTTGGAAGTCAATTTCTAATAGTTCCCCTTTACACTCTGTTAGCGAAGACTGATACCCCCCTCCCCGTTCCCCCTACGATGCGATCCCCCCCAAAAAGTCCTCCGTCCCCTTCTCCCCCTCACGGCGACAAATGATGACCTGTCCTTAATTTATAGGAGGTAGTTGGGAGAATGAAGAATTTGGTCATCGGTCACATTGCAAACAACGCGCGGAAATGTCATATTAACCACCTCTTGCAGTGCTTACTTAATAAAAGATAAATAAGCCCCATTTGAGTTTTTTCTCCATCCGTCTAATTATTTTTTTATTGGATTAAGGCTATCCCAGAAACTGGGTTCAAGAATGAGTTGGTTAGAGTTTAAAATTTCAATTGATTGCATTTTTTTTTAATTTGAGCCCTACCAGAACATTTGACTGAGTTCAGAATACTCTCTGTTCATTTCACAGTTGATGCCTAAGCTCATTTCTTTGTTCTGTTGTAATGATTGGTAATCTTAGCACGTGCGCTTTTGCACGTCACATTCTTAAAGGCAAATGAGGGATATTTCTAGTAAGATCTTCAACAGAAAGGTCATAGTATCAAAGAGGATTATGGCGAGAACTAATTTGGCCTAAGGACATTGCTAAACGCTTCAATTTCATCTGTCAGTACAAATATTTGTTTGAACCGGAATGAGAGAAAAAGCTGACACAATTTGCGATTCAGCTGGTCCAACATTCAATACGAAGCCATTTGTTTACCGCATTACGGAGACTGTAGTCGTCGTGGACTGGTGAGCAGGGTGCGGTTCATTGATCGTGTGACGTAAATGACTTTTTTGCAACTAATTTATACATAAATCCATATTATCATTCAGTGTAATTAATACACAAAGTGCTCTTGAAGCAAGCGTGCATTTAGGCGCGGGTTCCCATTCATCTCGGTGTGGTCAATTGTGTAGCTTCGGGACTTTCGACGAACTCGTGTGCGTTCTCCTACGAGTCACGCTAATCGAGGTATGTATGATTACGAAATGATAGCCTTTTTAATTTCTTATTCAGTTGTGATACTTTTAGCTTAAGCGGTGATCAATTGTATGAAACAAGTTCGAGACTCGACTCGATTGCTATGAAAAATGAACGAATTGATCAAGTTAGGTTACTTGATTGGAAATATAAAGTACAGACTAATAAATTATTTTAAATGTTTTTTTTTTGTTTTTTTTTCTGATTCGTGTGTGCATAATTAATTTCAAACCTGCGGTTGAAATACTATCAAAGCGTCCTATCATTCCTGGTTGAAGCGACACGGAAAAAATTGTTATCAGCGATGAAAATTCTGTACAAGCTCAGGAAAAATTATTGATGCCGTGTTCGTGGATGAAGTAAGGGCGTAGAATCTCTTATTAGCCACCATCAACTATCTTGCTCGTCTTGCGGCGAGACACGAAAAGCTATCATCAACTGTGTCGGAGAATTTAAATCAGCTCAAAGTGAATGGAGGTTGATGACAGTACACATTACAGTAACTAGGTAGGAGGGCGAGATTCATTGACTATCAAGGACACGTAGTTATATCACAAAGACTTCTTACAAGAACGCAGGCTTTGTTGCGACTTACACAAGCGCCATTGAAGCTATTTGGTTCCATATGAAGTATTTTATGAATGCTGATGAAATTTTAACGCATTTACAGTAAAAATCATATTTGATCAGAGGATAAAAGAATTTCAGAATGAATTAAACTATAAATCATTTAAAAAGCATGGTTGAAAATTAGAGGTATGCTTCGTTAAGAATTTACAAGAGCTTAAAGGTGTCGGTTAGCTATTGATTTCATGGTGAATTCTCCCTTCCAACTCACATCCATGTCCTTGTAGATTAGATGGAGAATGTGACATTACATTGAGAAAACTGGCAAGTTGTAGCCAACGAGTTTGTTTATTCCATCAGTTTTCTGAATGAGTAACATGTTTAAACTTAGCTTTGGAAGTTTAAAGACTGAAAAGTGGAATTAGCACTTTGGATCGAAACTGGTGATCTGATGATCAATTCATAATGATAAAAAAATTGAAGAAAGATATAAGGACAGATTTGCATTTTCAATTCTTGTCATAGACGACTGAATTAGGTACACCCTTGTACTAACATGTCCGTTCAGATCAATTAACAGCGCTTATGAATCACGGAAAGTAAAAGGGGGAACAGTCAGTATTTATCACCGGGGAGGGGAAGGGGTGTAAGAGAAAGGGACTGGAGGATTTGAATTGCTTCACGATTGAATTCACCCGATCCCCCGATAAGGCCCTGACAGTTATTTGGCAGCCAATTTTCTTTTAGTACCCCTCCCCCGTGAGGGGTACTACTGATGTCCCCCCCTCCCCCCATCCCCTGAAGACCACGTGATACCCACGGGGTTAGACGGAAATTATAGTGATGATTGATCATTCCATTGTTTTTGTTGTATTGTTTTCAAAGTCTTATTTAGAAGAGGGTTCACTTGAAGTATCCGCAGAATTTGTCCCTCGTTTTTCGCTGTTTTCGTTTCTACTCACGACTAAAATTTTTGATGCATTGGTGATATTAAAGGGCGAAAATAGATGCTAGTCTCTCTTAAGGATTAAATAGTTTTTTTGAAATGCAAAAACATTCCTTAGTACAAAGCGAAACAAAGGAACCGAATGAAACTATTCATTTAAATTAAATCAGTCATGCTACATATGCGTTTTCAAAATACTGTCCCTATTTTCCATGTGTCCCCCTAAATGTTCGAGGCTTTGCAGCGCTAGAACGGAGAATAATTCATGCCACATTATTATTAGGAAAAATGTCTACCATAACGTATTCACATAGACGAAGATAAAATTCTAATTATCATTCTGAGAGCAAAAGAGCTTTTCAACAACTCCTGCCGAGATTTGATATAACATGTACAATTCCAAAATAAAAAATCCGTAAGAAGAGAAACACTAATCACCTAGAAAGCCGTCATCGTGATATGGCGCGACATGATTCTGTTAATTAAGATAAAGAGGACCTCATTGGCGTGATGGCATTTACGGCTAACCTTTAAAAATTTAGCTATTTTACGGATCCTTAAACACATTTACGACTGGTCTCTCACCTCTCGAATGATACATCGTATATGGACGATTTACTTTTTAACGACTAGCGGTAAAAATCCATAAATTTTTACAGCTAACGTTCTGTCGTTTGGCAGGTAAGGGAACCCTACTGTGACCCTCTTACAAGGAAATGTATTCCGGGAGTAAATCTAGCTGAGGTCATTTCATACACACGACGCCTACTTGGGGCAGTCGTCGTCATTGCTTACTCCTACTGTACTCTTCAATCCTAATTTTCAGAGAATAACTCTGGTTTCATAAAATCACTCTTGTTAAATCCTTTCCATTGGCTCTGACGAGGGGCTAATGCTCGAAACATCAGTTTTTAAACTCTTTCGGTAGCCAATTTTCATTATCAACTCAGTTTATAAAGAGAAAGAGTGGTTTGTCGATATAGGCGAGACGTTTCTACATAATTTCGAACGCGCGAGTTTGTTCAGGTTAAATTACTGTACAGAGCACTAAAAGAAATGGTAAGGTCAACTCGAGAAAATCAATTATCTTTTATTTGTAAGCACTTTGACCTAAATTGTCTTTGTTTCTCTGCATTAAAAAATTGAATTTTCTGCCAAGCTGCGCCTGAAATCCAGACATACCGTTAGATACAATGCAAAAGACACCTTTGGACTTTGACCAGATCACCTGAACACTTTGTAATTTCTCAGACTGATGTTATTCATTGCAAACCAGTCTTTAGCTTGTCGACACCACCGAGTTAAAATTCCCAGCTGGTAGCTGTGGACACCTTGTACTTACAAGACTCAAAACAGCAGAGGCTTGGGTTGGTATGCTTCATCGATACTAGCTGTAGGTTTCTTCTTATTTCGCGAAGCTTGTTGCTCATAAAAACATGTCATCGCGGCCAAGAGTTCATCTTAAGCTGAGCCTAATTGAAGCTGAAAAAATATTTTTGTAAGAATAGAAATACTCGGCTCGACAGCTTAGAAGAAGATCTGGGCTTAAGTTCAAGAATTTTCCTTTGAAAGTCCGGTTCCGTAAACTTTCGCAAAAATACTCCTCATTGCGTACTCGTAGGATTAAAAACAATTTTAAACAAAGGGATCATGATAAGTCTCCAGATGGTCATTAATTATCTAGACATGAAACCGGGTGCAAGTAGTTGTTCTCTCGCTCGGTTGCGTGCGACAGGGCTCACGGTATTATGCTTTTTTATCTCATTTATTGGAGACACACTTATGAATCACGCCCTCCACATCAAAACCCCGCGCGAATAGCAAGAATAAGGCAGGAGGAGAGGGTGTCTTTTACCAAAGACGACCCAGCTATCCTAGAGCTTCGTTTTTTTGTCTTTTAAGATATGAAGTCAGACAAACTGATATAAACTCCGCAGAAATGCCTGCTAGGAGCCATTCAGCATACACGATTTTCTTTTCGGTCTTTCGCAGAGCCAACCATGTTAGCACCCTTAAGTGTCTCTCAAAATATAGGACGATGAACTCTATTGCGCTGGCTCTCTCCACTTCCATCGGCGGGCCTGCAGTTCATTTCTGTCTTTGGTTTCCTAGTTTAACACGATGAAAATCTCTCAATTATGATCATTTATGAGACACTTTTTTTAAGATATTGGCAACAATCGCATATTTTGACAGAACAGTTTAAATTACCATGTGTAGACAGGAGACCTTGCTCCCACGAAGAGGGCAGAGATATTTAGCTTTATCTGGTTTCAGTCTAATGGTTCTACTGATCAATTGATCGTTAATTCAAATTCAGTGTTTAATTCTCGCAACTGGATAAACAAGAAGGAGACAAACACTGAAACTTGCCATAAATAATGTAAAAGAATCGTGTGTTATCTTTGGATGCCAAGTATTAAATTCATGTTTCCATGTAAACTGAAATTAAAGCAATTGCAGATAGAACAGCTTTGAAAAAGATAATTCAGGCTATGACAGGGCGTGAAACTGTGCCTAACTCAAATACTAGCTGAGCATAAATATAACCGTAGCTACCGAGCTCACTTTAAAGAGCGAGGTAAGTTTTAGCGGGTTCTTTGTTCCCCGCGAAAGGACTTTGATCACAATCCCGCACAACATATGCAGAAAACGTTATCAGCGGCACCTATGTAGCACTGCTTTGGAGAAAATGATAAGGCGTTTACAGATGGAAGTGATGATATCAAATGCATCGAGGATGGTCCATTAGGATTTGGTACAATTTCTATTCGACATTTTAAGGTCCTCTAGCTAAACAACGAGTCAGAGAACTTAAAGAGTGGATTATCAATCTTGACGACGACATTCCTAATTTCTCTAGATTATACCATAGTTGAAACAATGAGTGAAAGCATTTTTTTTCCTATCACCATGAATTTATAAAACAAACACAACTTCAGTTGCAATCATAGCAAGAAGGAAAGAACGCCTGTTAAATTACTTCCGGTCCTTTGAACTTCCTGTATGTAAGGACTTACTTAGACAGATATGGAATACCTTTCTCAAGTGAAAGATCTTTACCATACTCCGGTCAGTGTTGCTTTTTAAAAGGAGACACCTGAAAATTTGTTCGCCATTGGCAATCCGCGTTTTTCAAGTCAATCCTTAGCTGACTTGTTCTTATTAGGTTTATCAACCTTTTACATCCTTACATCATAGTTCATATTCTCCATATTGTTCTTAATACATTTCCTGAGGTGCTAACCAGGAGAATTTTTTAAAAAATCTTGAGCTCTTTTAAAGGATGATCATTTCTTTTATGCTCGTGACCTTAATGTGAGATTTAGGGATAATGTTTTGTGGAGAAATTAGATTCCTATCACTCTTCGTAGCACTCTTCAAGTTACAGGTAGTGTTCACTTTCTGACCGATAACAAGTGACTCGTGCCACGAAGCCCAAGTAAAGGAATGGTATGTGATCCTTTTGGTCGAGAACACGAGTACAACACCGTCAGGCGAAGATACATCTAACCTTTTAATCCAAGGGGTCTCTATATTCCCCTTCGCGCTTTCCTTTTGACACCTGCAGATGAAGATTTCAGCTGATCATTCAGAGCGAAGGAAGCTCGCGCGCGCTTGAGTGCATGCTTCATATCTATCCTTATTTTCAGGAAGTCCTAATTTACACTCGCGTTTTTACTAATTGGTTTTTTGCTCGATGTCAATTCATAATTCGATACAACTGGTTCTGCACGTTCAAAAGTCAGACAGTGCTATCTAACGATCAACGAAGGTAATTCACAGCTCTTGCATCTTGAAAAAGCATCGTTCATTCGCCAACTTTTTCACTTTTCATCCAGGGCAATCTTTCCCATCTTTTGCCAACCTTGTTCCATCTTGAGCTACTATTAATTCTAATGTGTTTTTCCTTTCCGAAGTGAAATCTTATGGTCTTCTTTCAATTTTCACAGAGCTAAAAAAACTCTCCACGTAGACTATCGTAACACAGTAACTAAAAACCCTATCATTCTTACGACTGACCAAAAAGGAATTTTTCTTTTCAGTATCAGAACATTTTCAAGCAATGAAAATGAGAATCAGTCAGGAGCTTGATTTATAGATTAGATATGAAATTCTCCGAGCTTAAAATATGAAAAGTGTATGGCAGACAGGGCGGAGAACTGACACTTTAAAGTCAAGATTGAATGAGTTGAAGAACTGGAAAGTGTCCCACCGTATACTGAGTTGAGAACACGGATAGATAATCCGGCATAAAAAATGGTGTACGAAGACCAGAGCTTTTTAAGTTTTGCGTTGGATTGACAGCAGCTAATTGCAGGAAATCGTTTAAATCGAAGTAGGATCCTTAATTCTAAATCAAATTTCAATTGTATCGTTTGACTGCATGCTTGAGATCTGTCCTTATCTCCAGGAAGTGCTAATTTACACCTAGACTTGCTCTAAGTGGTCGACTTTGCACAATGTCAATTCATGATTAATTTAAGACAACAGGCATCGTTTGTTCCTAAATGACTTTGGTTCGCTCACATTCAAGGCATTTTTTCACGTCGCAACATTCCATCCCTTAGGCAAGCTAACCATCCACGCCATAATTACCTGATACCGTAAACTACCTTTTTAAACGCTATACGATTGAGTAAACCGGAGCAATTACAGCGGCCAATCCAATAAAGGAAAATTTCATGAATAGCCAATAAGAATTAAGAATGTAGACATGAAAACTGCCAGAAGCGCGGGAAAACGAGGGTGACCAATTTGCGAATGGTTTTAGTCTTGCATTTGATTGGTTGAGAGGAGAGGTGCGAATTTTCTGGACCAATTATAAACCGTAGGAAACAAAACCGATGCAATCCCAAATTACTTTCGACACGCGTTTGATAATTGCTCTAAAAACCTGGTATTGGCTCCTTGAGTCCTGTTAACCGTTAAATTCCCACGGTGTCATCAGCTGAATTCTCCCTTCGAGGCAGAATTATGTACGTGTAAGTATAATATCCTACACTTGACGTCTTTGTCAACTCTCATTATTTGATTGCTGAAATAATGTATTATAACTGTGTGGAGAAGTTACATTGTAATCTTCTCTAGTATTTACAGTCAAAAATTTAAGCCTGCTTTCGGCCGTTCAAGTATTTCCACATTCCACATCCGTACAGCTAACACGAATAACTCATACAATAGATAACAGAAATAAGATGACAAAAAATGGATTCAAACCAGAGCTGAAGTTAGTGACACGATGGAATACCATCTGCGATTAAGGACAGCTTGACAGGTATTTTTTAGGCCGTCGGTAGTCAACCGTATGAGAAGTGTGTGGTACGTCGATCCCTACCGATAACTAATAACTGAGGTAATTTCAGGGAGTAAATCCCGAAAAAAGATTTGAAGCTCCCACGGAACTTATACCGGTGGGGTTACCAAATACTGTTGAGGGCCACTATCAAATTGACTTCGAAGCCCCACGATGGGAGAGAGGTGAATTTTAGTGAGTCTTCTGTTGCTCATAGGAATTTGATCGCCATTGATATATCAAATAACACATCGGTAGTACCTTTATATCACGAGTTTCTGTTTTTTCACGAGCTCAGTGACTCTAGTGTTTGTACGTGCGTGAGCGCCGAGCCTGGTTCTTTATGATACTGTAAATGCATTGTCAGTGCGTCAAAGATTTTTTGCCATATTTACAACTGCAAATGCGTCTCTCTAGCACAATTCCTAAACCTGTTATCTTTATCAGCAAGTCTACCAATTTTACTGATTTATTCTAAAAAAAGGGTGATCGTATGTATCTCTTTTCCGAGAGAGTCAAGGAATTTTACTTCTAAAATAGTATGGTTGGTAATTTTTCATTCAGACATAGGTTATGTAACCTTGTCTTTTTTCGAGACACAAAAAAAGTGTTACAAGGAGTCGATTCATCTCTTTTGTTGACCACGTTGAAAGATATTGACAATACTTTCCTTTCCTAGATATCTTCTCTTCATGCCAGCTGGGATCGACGTGCGTGAAATTTAAAGCGGGCACACGGGGTGCTTTTCTCTTCCAACCGTATCACGACAATTTTGATGTTTAATAACCACATTTTTCTGAAAGATCTTGCTTATCGCGTGTTTGTTATTTATTTAGGGTAACTTTACGTCTTGGTTGTGTTTAAAACAGGAGGAGTTCTTTGAAATATTTTTGGATATTATGACCGGGTCGAAATTCCAAAAAAGTAATGAATTAGCTGGCTTAACCAATTATTCCTGTTTAGTCTCCTATGACCATAAAAACAGACGCATATGGAGCCTTAGTGGTACTTTATTTTGATACAATTGTAATATGTTTACGAGAATCGTGTCATCTCGTCTCTAAAACAGAGCAGAAGCCCCATCGATTCTTGCGTGAGAACCCAAGTGAACCGGAAACACGATTGCAATCTTTATTTTCCAAGACACTTAAAGTAATATATTGAATCAATATGCTGTTGTCAAGCGAGGCCAAGAATATACACTCTCCTCAAACTCAAACAGAAATGTTTATTGATCAAGGCCAATCGAAACGCGACAAGAACTCAAACTCGACTTCCTGAAACGTGTTTCGGCATCTTTATACTTCAGGCTGAAGTGTTTTCGTTAGGTTTGTGTAACGTTGGTTTCCGATACGTGGGAACAATTTAGGAAGATAGTTAAATGGAGTAATAGGCTCACAAGTAATGCAATAAACGTTGGAGAAATTAAGTAGCTAGGCATTGAATTTCAAGGTGTGCCCTTTCGTTCCGAATATACCACAGCAAAAAAAAGACCGCAGACTTTCTCTTTTCTGTGAACTTGATAGCTGAACATTCCAGAGGCAACATACTTCCTCAGCGATCAGAGCTAAACTGTGTCCTGATTAATTTTGTACGGCTAACAATGAGCTCGTAAAAGTTTACTTAGTGAAAATATTGTACAGACTGAAGTGTTTTTTGTGCTTGCGCAAACTAAAGGAACTTGGTTAACATGATTTTGACTCAAGTTTGATTATATCATGACGGAGAAGTCCCATTACAAATGACATGAGACGTTTCAAGCCCTTTCTGTAAGCACGGTCTTGCCATCTTATATCACTCTGTAAGCAAATTCTCTCAATTGATGACCATGATTTTTTGGCCGGCCAGCCCTGAGAATTTGATATTTGCGGTGAGCGTATGTCACACTAATGGTATAATTGATGTGCAGAAAGGCGACATGCAATGAAGTGGTATCTCTTATAGGACACCATTTTTACTGAAAACAAACAGATCTAGAACCAAAACTTTCTTTGAACAGGAAAAACAGCTCATGCTAGAAATTTAATCAGTTATTTACGAAGATATGATCTGCGAGACTGACCCTAATGGTGAACTTTCGAAACCGAATGTGGGTGTTTACTTTTCGGCAAAAGTATCGAAAGTCTTGGATCAGTTCTGTCTTCATTAGCTAAGTTATCAAAAGCTGTGAGGTCAGGCCTTTTTTAATAACCTTTTTTTTTTCTTTTTTTTTTTTCATCTTTAAACGAGTTGTATATATTTCACTGGGTGTGGATCCCCTGCACTACATCTTTCGATGGCTCGCTCTTTCCTTTCAACCATAAGTGACCAAGACCAAATTTCTCCTTACAGTGACGTTACTGTATCAGGCAGACAACTGATGAGAATAAAAAAAACTATTAATTGGGAGTTATTCGTCGATCTAATACCAAATTCTCCAAACTAACATCAGAAGAAATGTATGTCAGGCAGTAAGGAGAATTACTAGTAAGATCTAAAGAATGAAAGGGTTAATTTGTTGATAGCGTGTTTGTCTGTTCAGTGGGAGCGCCAAACAGTGCGAATTTCGTGCTCTCGAAAACAGAACGTCTTTTTGTGGATTATCTAGATAAATAGATTTATCTATTTTTCAACGATAAGAGGGCAAACTTCAGATTTAAGGATCAGAAACGGTAGAAATGGAGGGTTAAGTCTAAGAAAATCTGTTAGTATTTCATCAAATTAGGAAGAGGAAATTTCATCGGACTACAAGTTTATTTACCAAGGTTATTATTAATATGTTAAAGGCACCCATTTCGTTGGCATACGTAAACCATAAACAAACAAATAAACAACAAACAAACAACAAACAAATTAGCAAATAAACAGAAACATAAACAAACAGAAAACTGCGCGATGAAAAAAAAACTTTTGGAAAAGAGGAAAGAAACAAAGTTAATGATACCTCTTCTCTTTGTGAAACTACTAACTACAACTAGAAAACAGATTAAGAACCACAAAATTATCCTATGGTGATAAAATGATAACGAATGGTAAAAAAAAGAAAAATGAAAAAACTGTCAATGTAGAACCAGAATGTAGGAAAAAAAGAGGGCCGTAATAGCGCAAAAAGCGAAAACCGCAATACCCGCTATACAAATTCTAGCTTTCCTGCCATGTCTTGCCTGCCTCGTGTACTTTTTGCTACCAAAAGAGAGCTACAAGAACCCCCAGTCTCCTCATTTCCATCACGAATCTAACTTGAATGACTAACTTCACGTTAATTAGCGACATGTACAGGGCACTGTTAGCGTTATCAATTGCCCTGAAAATACCACTCCTAGAAACAGGTGCCGCCCACACACTTCTCATGACCGACTCATGACCGCAACCGCAGAAGAATGGCCGAGTTACTATTTACAAATGCGCACAACGCACGTTCCGCTGGTGTAACTTTTGACTACAACAGAAATTGGCCGAGGAATCTTAGCATTGTGCATGAGCCATGTACGAGTTTAATGCCTTTGGGATAAATTCCTTTAGAGGAGCAAGTTTGTGAGACCTCAATCATTTTTTGTTCAGTCTCATCTAACTGTTCTTTCTGGTAAATAACAAAACCTTATTTTCTCGTCCTTTTAGAGGTGAATTTTGATAGATCGTATTTATAATGGCTTTAGAAACTAATGAACTTGATCATCAGTAAAAAATCCAGTCGAGTTTTATGAGTTGGATATTTTTCCTTATTACGACCAGTGCAACATATGCACTCTCCTTACTCGTTGCTATAAGTCCCTATTGCTATAGTATTGAGAATTTGTATGTGCATCAAGAGTAAGGCGAAATTATTTTTCCTCTCTACTATATACACCATCTTCAGACGAAACAGTTGATTATTTTCGATTGCTCAGTAAATAAGAAGAGACACCAAAAAAAAATTCATCTCCACAAGAACAAATTTTTGCAAAGAGAAAATATGCAGAACTCTTTCTAAACTGAGGTAACCTCGTGGGACCAGTGACGCATTCTTACTGTGGGAAGTCAGACAGAAATGCGCAAAACAATAACGAGATTTATGCATTCGCACTTAATGAAGTAAACTCAGTTAGGCAACTATCTAGAAAACACGAAATCATATTTCGGTATCGGAAGTTGTCGCGTGAACGATCAGATTTGCAGTAGTAATACAAAAATCTATATTATCAGGGAGTCTCTGTGTTCCGACGTCCACGAGGGAATTCCAAACAAGTTTTCTAAATATATTTCTGAAATCAATCAACTCCTTGTTACTCAACGTGAAAATCTTTCACCGTGACGGCCAGGCAGGTTGTTCGTGAGAAATTATTGGGCCGTGCCACCTTGCCGCTCCTTTGTCAATTTTTAGTAGTAAACAGTTTGGTTATTGCTTTTCTTAACGTTGCATTAAGACCAGGTTTTGCGGCGACTGCGTGCACAAGACATGTGTCACTCAATTTCCGATATTGTAATCGATCGATCTGTTGCCTCGACAACGGACAAAGTCAATTATGATATGATCTAAGAAATGTGCTCAAGATCTCCACCTCTTGGGATAACGATGTTGATGGCTTTCGCGAATAAAGCCTATGTTTCACGTACAGTTGAACTCGAGAGGTTTCGAGATCGTGTCTTATTGTTGACGCAGATTTGTTCTTTGCATGTTGCATATTGATTGTGGTAGTTTGTGTGGTATGGAAAGTGAAATCTGAGCTGGCTCACAGATGTCGAGCCATGTGCTAAGAGACAACATTTTATTTGCCAGCATTCGTTTTCCGTTTCTATCCAGTAGGTGGTCGTCGTGTTTCTTTTCTTTTTCCAAGTAGAAAATTATATTTTGTGGGAGCTCTAATTACCTCTATTGGCCGGGTTCGTCAAGGGCGTGACAAATGTAAGCCAATGAGTTGGCCTGCATTCCGATACACAGAGCGGAATCCCTCGGCAACCAATCAAAATTAACAGGAAATAAATAGACGTAATCGCGTGCACGTGGTCGGGGCAGCGGACCTTGCAACCTCAGCTTTATTGAGAAGGCCTAATCAGACTTTTTCATTCATTCGAGCTCGCGGCTGTGTACTTGATCAAAGTAAGTTTTAGGTGGGCCTAGCGTGATGATCGTCCGATTTGGCCGGCGGATTTAGGCAAAAGTGTGATTATTCTACCTCTTAGGCATTGTTTGATCCAAATACCTGTTGAATTGAAACTGTATGCGGCCCCCAATTCCTCCGAGACTGGAGCGGAATTGAAAGTTGAATATTTACTTTGCATTTATGAAGCACTATCAAATCTCTAAACTCTTTTAGCGGACGATCCGATTCTGTCTTTAGCTCAGGTCTCTGAAACAGAAGGTGGACCTCCATGGAAGATTGAAGACCAGATTCTTAGGATTTGGTGGCAATCCTTGCAGTTGGTCAACGCGATAAGACGGGAGAGAATCTTGTGTCAACCCCAGAGGCTTCGCCATGTCACGCTAAAGTGAACAAAGCACATCAAAGAATGAGAGCTTGATCCTCGCCCCGCAGATTGCTTCGAAATTCTGAGCAATGGCCCAGAAATACGAAGAGGTGGCCGAGATCGGTAATGGGGCATATGGTACTGTTTATAAAGCCCGCGATCTTCAAAACGAAGGCCGTTTTGTGGCTTTAAAAAGAGTGAGAATTGTAAACAACGGCGATGAAGGAATGCCACTCTCTACCATCCGCGAAATAGCCCTTCTCAAGCAGATCGACAATTTCGCGCATGAAAATGTTGTAAGGTAGGATCAACGATTTCTCTTGCTTTTTTGAGCTGCAAGTGATAAATTTTAAGGGATATTTTGGAGATTCAGAGTTCTTGGTGTGCCTTGCTTCCCTGTGCAAACCCCCTAAGAGTCTTGCGAAACCTCAAGCCCTTCCCATGGTCAAGAATTTTTCTATTTTATTTAATTTTTCATTTCTCTGCGCTTCTATCATCGGTGCAATCCCAATTAAGTCTAAACAATCTAACGTAACTCAAAGAAAAAATTACAAAAGGGATTTATGGTCTTTAAATTTGGCCATCAGAAAAACTACATGATTAAAATTCATCTTTTGTTTAATCGTTGCATTCCGAGGAGCTTGAAAACCTATAGTTTCACAATTTTATTTGCGTAACTTCAAGCTCAAAATGTTTAGTAGAATACAAAGACAGGATGTTATGTATGATGTAGAACACATTGGCAAGTTGTAATTGTCTTTGAGGCAGCATGTCAGAAATTAATTTCGGCTCAGAAATGTGTTTATACATCGCATAATTGAGAGCTTTAGCAATTCAACGAGAAGCAATTACAGTGCTTAATGATATAAATCACGATTTATTTGAAAATATTCTGATACCTCTCTCTATACGATCATCGTCTTGTAAGTTCTTGATTAACGAAAATGTCGATTAGATTCTGAAGAGACCACTACGTTGCCCGGCGAGCTGAGAGCATCAAAACGGAAGTTTAAGTCTGTTATGATTTCACCGGAAGTGAATTGTTCCAAACGAACGATAGTCTGATTGGCTGAACGACTTACCGCGAGGTGGAGGGTGAATTTAAAACTCACTTTCCCACTGTACCTGCCGATCGCCTCGATTTTATCGCCGCAGAACTTTGTTTTACGCTCTTTTGAAGACAAAATAGACCAATTTTTCAAAAGATCGCTGATGGCCCGACATTTCTGCTCGCTGATACTCGCAACAAGTTGTTTCTGGAAGCGCTGTTTACATTGTATTGATGTCTCATGTTTCTGGAAAACGATTGAGTGATGTTCATCTCGACCTTTCAACGCGGTGTTTTATCTCGATGTGAATACGAGCAAACACAGTAAGAAGAAGATTTGATCAAGGATTTCACATTCCTGTGGGATTACAACAAGGCTTCGACTCAAAAGAAATCGAAAACTGTCAAGTACGTCTTGCTTATTCGACTGGAATTCAGTGACAGATAAACGGCATAACAGATAACTCTAGACACTCAGTGTGCATTCTTTCCCCAAGTTTTTTCCTTGGATCGACGGGTAAGAAATTTGATCACTAATTTGTTTAGACGAAACAAGACTTTATCCTTTATCTCCTCGGGGAATCATTTGATGATATACATGCCAACTGCGATCACTTTCGATTCCATAATTTTAATCTTAAAACATCTTAATTCAATTTTAGCAATCGCTCTTCCCGGAATCGTAAGATAATTAAAATCACATTTTGTTACAAAATAATTCAACGGAAACGGTTATTTTGTGTATTTTAAATTCTTCCTTCCAAATCCTCTATGGAGTATTAAACGAAACTGGGGCAATTAATGATGACCTGATAAAAGGTTCCTCTGGCCTTAGAAGTTTAGAATGTTTCAAGATCGAGTTTCACCAACAAAATGAACGCCTTTGGTAAAAATACGGTTTGATTGTACTCTCCGTCGAATGAACTCTTCAACGACTAAGTATCACGACTCAAAAAGCGTTGCATGTTTCCATCTTAACCTTTTCTTTAAGTATCTTGTCGGAGTTTTGCTAACAGTGTATCCTCTCCTTGATTCTACCGTGATGAAGGTGGGCAGTAGCCATCATTTAGTTAGTGACTCCCTCATTTAAATTTCGTTATTTTTGAGGACATATTTTTGCTAACAATGGATCTTCTGTGGATAATTACCCTTTGCGGTGTACGTGATTTCACACCTACGTGTGCGTCTTCGATCTTCTAAAACCCAGGAGCACGACCTTGAAATACTTCATTGTTCTGTCATTAAAGATTTAGATGATTTGGGTTTTCTCACATTTCAAGATATACAGTGGTGCACATATCGTGTTCTATAAAAAGATCGAGTTATGTAGAGTCATCAAGCTGTTTCAATTTCAACCATTAAAATTGCAATCGTGATTTTCCGGACTTAAATGAGATGTGTATCATGGCTTTTACATAATCAACATTCCATAAACCCACCATCCTTTTTACAAGAGGGGGGGGGGGAGGAAAGGGGTGGAAAGATTTTTTTTGCTTCCCATTCTGAGTGAAACCTGTCTCTTTTTTTTCCAATCATTTTTAAATGAGGATTAGGACCTTTGGCATAAGTGCAAAGACCGGGTTACCCCACTAGACAACCCATACCATATCAATTGGTCCAAGCTCAAGCCCTGACTGTGGTATAGTGTTGTGCCCTGGGCATGGCACTTGACGTTCAAAGTTCCTTGCTCCATAACGTTTAGAGTGGATAGGAGCATAATATGTTGGGGAACCTTGATGAAATGCCAGGGGTAACCTGCAATCCCATTCATGGGGAGTGAAAACATCCAAGTCACTCTTGGTTAGAGAACAGTACACGGAATATAGATTAAATGCTAGAAAAGTCTTCAATTGACGTATTTTACAGATTTGAAATTCACTCGCCTTCTGTAGTGTACTTGTAGCATGTATTTATTAGCATTGGAGTTGGCAAGATCGAACAAGGCCATGCCCTTTGCCTCCGACTCCAGCAATACCATTATAGACTATCTAATAATGGCATGGATGAGATCGGAGGCAAAGAGCTTGATCTTGTGCTAATCCTTTTTAAGTTAAATATGGTGATTTATTGTGTTCTTCCACTTCTTTTATAGGCTTCTGGATGTTTTTCATACAACTTCACCAACAGGTCATGAGAAATACCTTTCTCTTGTCTTTGAGCACATTGAGCAGGATCTAAGTGCTTATCTTGACAACTGCCCACAACCAGGATTGCCAGAATGGAAAATTAAGGTATTGTTGACGTGGAAAGTATTCAGTACAATCCGAAACTTTTGCTTCCCCAAGGAGGAGTACAAAGGGGTAATGGTTTAGGTTTGAAGATTGAATTGATTCCAAATGAGGCATTATGTTGCATCCCCTCCAAATGACATAAGGACTTGAAGTAACACCCCTGCCCACAAGAGGTGTCCTAGGGGGGGGGCACTAACCCTCTGAATAATTTTAAGACCAAACCCTGGGCCCACAAAAGCTGAAAAACTTTGCTAAATGCAAAATTATTTCTCTCCAGTGACTAGATCTGTCTCCCCCCTCCTCTGGAAGGCATTTTAATGACATGTAAATCGCGCCCACAAAAGCATAACTTTCCAATGGGATAAAGGAAAAAAAACACTTCAAAAAATGTCCGGTAAAGAGCCATTTATAGTTAAATAGAGGAAGACACATTTAAAACCACTTAATTTGGTTCATTTTCAAGTATTCTAACAACTCATTCATCCATTCCAAATCTCAACAATCATGTTCCATAAGTAGTTTGGACCACAATCTGTGTAACATTATTAGGTAATCATTATTCTTATCAAAGACATGCAATATTGCCATAACATATGATTTAGTAATCAACAGTATTCATGACAATCCATGTTTTGCTTCCAAACTTTAAATAGTTGATTCATTTCTGTGAATCTTGGTGGGTACACAGCTAAAGAGATCATGCATATAAAAATACTCCTAATGTCATTAACAAAATTTTAATTCTCATTTTTCAAGGCACAAGTCATGTAGATCACTTGAAAGGTCAAATTCTTCGGTATCTGTTATTAAAACTCCTTTTCTAATGTATATGCAAAACAGCCTTTATTTTCACACACCCTGTTGATTATCAGACCTCAAACAATAGCCAGTTGATTTAACCAAAGTCTATTATATTAGTTGAGTTCAAAGTGTGCAGCATTCATTAAAGAAAACATGTCACTTCTTCATTCATCTTGGATTTGGCAATAATTCTTTTGTCCAATTAAGCATTAACACTGTTCATCCCACATAATAGAAGTGGAAAACATTCTCTCAGAAGAAATTAAATGTGAAGACCATCCAGATTAAAGGCTGACAGCAGCTAAAACTTTTTACTAAGAGATGTTTTCTAATGCTAATTTTGGGCTGAATGTGGCAAAATATGTTTTCCTTTGAGTAAATTAAAATGTTAGGGAAAGGAGGTAAAACATTGCTTAAACCTTGTCATGCAAACATCTGCATGAAGCAATGCTTATAACAAGGGAATGCCATGTGGAGAAGCTTTGTAAATTCAAGATACATGTAAAACAAAATAAATGATTGAACAAAATGAACACAGTTCTTTTGACACTTAACTTAAAGTGCTTTATGCATGAATGTAGAGAGCTATATATAGATTTCAAAGACCAAAGTTGTAACTTGAGTCTAATGCACTAGGTGATCATCATACTGTGGCTTATAAGAAATACAAAGTTTGTGCATAGTTTATAAATTGAAATTTAAAGTTATGATGGGCAGTAATGAAACATTAGCTCTCAATAGGTTGCAATTGTCAGGCCACAGCCCTCACTCAGAATATTTGTTTTTGATGAGTACAATAATTTACTACACACCTCTTGGAAAAATTCAGTGATATTGGTTGCTCAGTTTGAACTCCAGTTCTGCCTGTTTAATTGCCAAAAGCACCTCATTTATTTATGTGACTTAAATCATAATTCTCAGGTTACAAATATGGATGTTTCAAAGCCTGTATCATATGTCAACATGACTATACCCAAGGAAACGGCCACCTATTTTTATAACTCAGTATGCATTTTTATGGCCCAGTTGTGAACGCATCATTGTATTAGCTGTCTCTGCCTGTGAGTAAAAAAATTTAGTCTCATGCCACATCACACCTGTTGATCCAACTCCTCTGATCTTGAGTAAGAATTGACTTTTACAGCCTAAACTTACACATTGTCCAGCTAAATATTGAAAATGTGAAATAAACTTCGTCTCCATATTTAAATAATTGTTTTTCCCAACAAATCTTGATGTTTGAGGGGACAGTTTTGCAGGAGTTATATTAGAAGTACTATTCCAAAAACCCTTGCACTGTGTTTCATCAGGGTTTCCAAACACAAGAAAACAAATGAAAGCACAAGGCCAAACTTTGGAGGATTCCTTTGAAAAAACTTTTGGAGCATCTTCAGAAATACACTTTGTTATGGATTTAACTCTACCTTGTGCTAAAACTCACACCTTTAACTGAAAAACTTTGCAAGTCTATACACTGTACATTGTATTTAGGATTGATGGAGTTCCAATGAAATGATAAATTATTTGTAACAATTAAAGTTGTTAATTGACACAAACCCTTTTCACAAATTTCATGACAGGACTTAACACATCAGCTGTTGAATGGGGTGGATTTCTTGCACTCTCACCGGATTGTCCATAGAGATTTGAAGCCCCAGAATATCTTAATCTCAGGTGCTGGTCAAGTAAAGATTGCAGACTTTGGATTAGCTAGGATATACAGAGATGCTATGGCTTTGACATCAGTGGTAAGTTGTAATGATACAACTGCAACCATAAAGGTATCCTGGTTTCATGTCATATGATTAGCAATAGAATACTGACTGCTGAATATCTAACAGCTAATTTTAAAACCCATTTTGATAATTATGATTTAATGTACTTGCTAACCTGCACTTCCATACCAATAATACTAGAGTACACGTAGCATGCACAGATCCACATTAATTTAAACAATGTGCTGTCAACATTTTTAAAAACAAAGTTTGCATTTGTCAGTGATCCAAACTTTCCCTACTCCAAAAAAGTTATGAGCACTGCAAAGTGTTCACCCTAAACAGGTGACTGTCATGTAGGTCTCTGTTAAGATAGAGTCAATTGTTAAAAACCAAAAACTATAGATGGGTGCCTTTTAGGTTAATTTATATATGTTCTCACTATATGATCATTCAGTTGTGGGTAGTCCCAAAAGGGACTGTTATAATTAACAATGGCTAGTCTTTTGAAAGCCTGAGCAGAAGTTATCATCAGAGTTGAGGATGAGTTATTTTTCAAATATTATGGGTGAGGTTTGTTAGAACTAATGAACAGTCAATCAATGGACAAACACCTCACTTAACTCTGTTAATGACTTCTGCTCTGTTCTCTGAAGTATCAGTCACTGTTAGCAACAACAGCTGGTTACAGAACTACCCCACCTTGTGTGATCAGAGTGTAAAACAGAATGTTCTTCAAGTTACATTAAGATGATTTACTGTAAAACTTTTTTGTAGTATTATAACTGAGCTGAGCAAAATTTCTGCAAAAAATTTCTATTTACATTTTCAACAATTTTTGTTTTTGGAAACTAATTGACTGTCATTCAACTGACAATCACCTCACTTCACTTGATGGATAATTTCTGCTCAGGTCACTGGAATGTCAGTCACTGTTAGATGTATTTACCAACAACAGTTGATTACAGAACTACTGTTGCTCTCCTTCTGCCATCAAACTGCCCAACCCTTTCTAGATCTGATTGTTAATGCTCCCTTCTAGCTGCAATACATTTCCTTGTGACTTAGTTATGAGGATTTTGGATTCAATCAAGATGAAAACCTCTACCTGGGTAGTTTGACTATTCTCATTACCTGTTTGCTGGATAATGTATGGATATTATGGGGAGAACTTACATGTTAATCACTTGTGGGAGTCGAAGGGTTAACTGAATGTTTCTTCAGGTCATCATCAATTACTTGGCAACTTAAAAGCAGCAGTATAACTAAAGCTGGGTTGAGCTGATTATAATTATTTCTGCCACAAATTTCAATTTTTTCTTAAATTTTCTGTTTCTGTTTCAGGTGGTAACACTGTGGTATCGGGCTCCAGAGGTTCTTCTTCATTCTAGTTATGCCACAGCTGTGGATATTTGGAGTGTTGGATGTATTATGGCTGAACTTTATAACAGAAAACCACTGTTTGAAGGAAAATCTGATGTAGATCAGCTTCACAAAATATTTAGGTAAACCATTAGTATAGAAAAATATTACGCTGTAACCCATGGTGAATTTTCTTGTGCAAAGGTATCACTTATCACTGTCATGCTCGAGAAAACGGATGTTTTTTGAGAGAAGGTTTGAAGTATACTTCAATGAACTAGTGGACAGAAGGCTTAAGAAAAACAGTTTGCTTCTTATTTCAAATCAAATATCACTTTATCAACTGAGACATGTTAAAATTACATGTTTATGACCAATACAGTGCACTGTGTCCAGGTTGTTACATGATGAGGAATTTACCATAAATTTGTACTCTGTTTTGTCATCTCTTTTTGCAGCCTTTTTTCTTCCATTTTTGTCTGCAGTACCAACTTGGATGTTTTTCCTTTTGCTATTACACCTATATCAAATAAAATGTACAGTAGTTTCCTCAGAGTTACCATCAGATTGAGCTAATTTAAAATATGACAATATTGCCCCTTAAAAGTGGTATGCTTCGGCAAACTGCAGTAGTGGTTTCTGATTCAGCAAGGAAGCTGTGTCATTCAAACTCCATTCTATCACTGAATTTCTTTCATGATCTTTGATGAACGTGTAGTGTTCTAGGTACTCCATTGCAGAATGACTGGCCATCAAGTGTTTCTCTTCAGAGGTCATCATTCCCAAGATATGTTTCATTTTCACTTGCTGAGTTAATACCAGAGATGTGCGAGAGTGGAACCAACTTACTCAAGGTGAGATACATGGGTATACCAATCACTAAATAAACTCTTACTGGTTCATGTACTGTACATGAAGAATTTGACAAAATTCTGTGGTTTAGTTGCAATGGACTACAGAAGTATTCCATCCAGGAGGAGTAGATCTACTCTGTCTCCTCTTGCTGAGGAAACTGGGAATAAGAAGTAACAGTAAACGTCTATGACCTGCACCTTGATATTAACTGTAGAGAGGTAGTATTTTGTTGGTTGAAACATGAAGATCCACTGTTGACATTCCAGCCATGCAATGTTATTGGATCCCAACATATAAAAACGATTCTGTACAAAGGAAAATGTCACAAGAAGTCTGTATGCAGTTACAGCTCAAAGTAAAATCAAGCACATCATCGAAACTACAAGATAACTTGTAATCACATCATGACTGGTTTTAGTTTTGCATCTGATTGGTTGAGAGTGTGTATAAGTTCTTGACCAATCACAAAGAAAAGTAATTAGCGGAAAGCAAAACCAATGCAATCATGAACTACTTTTGACACTGAGCTGAAGACTACTCTTAATACTTATATATATAAAAATACTTCTTTTTTTTTTTTCAGAGAATACTAATCTTCAATCCACAAAAGAGAATCGGAGCTTTAGATGCTCTCCAGCATGAGTACTTCAGAGAATTCCATGATGGCAACAAGGAAAACACACAAGGTAGTTATCAAAATATGACCAATAAAAGGGAAAGCATGCCTGCTCTCTGACAAGTTTTTCAAGTGAGGTTTGAGAAGTTTATCATGGAAAGAAATTGCGACCAAATTACATGTAACCTCGTGTGTTTTGAAATGGTCTTGTTTGTCACACACTGCAAGATATTCCAACAAAATTGAAATATAACAGACAGAAAATCTAAATTAACTGGTAAGAGATTTTTTTCTAGCTCAAAAGAATTAGCTATTATTGTTGAAAGTGTGTAATATATTTACAAGTATTAAATAAAGTAGCCTAATAAGCAATGTATCAATATCGAGTGTGCCAACTTTGCTTGTTTTTTTGAAGTGAGGCGCCTGTACAATTTCTATTATAATTATACTGAGGACAGAAAATCATTAGGTCATTTTCTAGTGTTTTTGGGAGAAAAAATTTAGTATAATTGTTACTAATTCTCACATGACTTATTTATAAATATTTCTAGATTTTCACAATTCAAACAAAAAGGATGCCAGAACTAAACTATAGCGAAAAATTAACCATGCATTAATTTTTTTTGCACAGTTATTAGAACAATGCATTTTGATGAAAAGAATTATGATGCTGTTAGTTTGACTTCCTTTAGTGCAATTTAAAGCCAACCCAAAATCTTTGTGGTTTTTTGTGAAATAAATTGATTGTGAAAATTTGTAACAATAAGGTGACTATTTTTGAAAAGGCCTTCTTGATATTTTATGAACAGGGGTTCAACAGGCCTTATTTCACAACTTACTAGTCTAGGAACTAAAATACTGTTTAAAAGGACAAGTGAAGGGGTGCAACATCAAGTTAATTTATACTAGGAGAGTGCTTTATCTACAACTTTTTAAAACTAGAGAAAATGAGAAAAATGTTTCAGATTATGAAGTCATTGATTATTTATTTGAGGATACCAAAAAAGCTATCAAGAAGTGTCATTCATGTTAATCAATGTGATGACAAGTGGTTAGTCTCTACTTATTATTCTGCTGTTTTTCCATCAGTCTCTTTCTTAGCTGTGTATATATAGTTAGAATAAGTTTTAGTGTAGTGTTAGCTGTAGGTGATTGTTGAAGTAAATTGATAAATCCTTTACACTCTACCATCAGTTTGCATATTTGCCATACTGTTCTCTATACATTTCCTAAGGTGCTGACAAGGAGAATTTGTTTAATAATCAAAGGCTTCTTAAGTTAGAGATCATTTCCTTTGTTATAGTGGCCTTAAGGAGTGATTTAAAGGGTGGTATTGTTGGAAGAGATGAAATGCTGGTCACTACTATGAGTTAACCCTTAACTCTCATGAGTGACCATGACAGAATTTCTGTTTACAATACCAACACAATATCATCCAGATAAGTGATGAGAATAAAGAAAAATATCATTTTGGAAATAAATAGTTGATCCCATACAAAATTCTCAGAACTAACATTATAAGAATTGTATAGTTGACAGATTGGAGAATGACAAATTTTATCTAGGAGTTAAAGGGTTAATCAGGTTTAGTCTTTTTGAAGATCATCTACATAAAACTGTGTAGAGTAAGTATTGAATACTGTCTTAAATTTAAAGAGAAAGTGATTATTAATTGGGTGTTGGAAGAAAATCCCACAAGATATGGCATTAGCTGTCATTGCACATCTAACCATAGTATTTATGACTTAAAACACCATCAACACTTTTTTTTATAAGCTATACAGTTTTCAAGGTACTCATTATGCAGTATTCAATTTCCATATCATCTGTGTGACCAATCATGTAGGAGTTTACTCAGTTTTCAAAAAACTTCATCTTTTGTATCAAAAGGTTCTTGTAACCTCTATTTTGGTGTGATGGTAATATATATTTCAAAGTTTGTCAAGAAGACTAATTTACCATGTATGACCTATGATTTTTTTAATTTTATGGTTTTTGATTGGTTCCACAAGAATTTTTTCAAAGAATTTTTGAATCCAGAGAATGCCATAGTTGGCTTATACTGAGAGTGACTTCATCACCAATAGAGGTGGAAAAAAAAATGTTACTGGGAGGATTCTAGCTATGGTTAAGTGCTTCCTTAGTGGTCAAGTTAATTTCCAAAATTTGTCGTGTGTTGTGTGATGACTTGACCACTTGGTAGGAAATGCAAGATTCTTGTTAAAATTTCTGTACATGTACTTTTTAGATGAGATTAATGTGATGAACAATCTTCTCTCAAAAAGAGCACAATACAATGTACATGTATAGTTTTCAGTTTTTTAGAGTTTAAAGGGTTATGTTTCCCTTGAATTGATAATCATGTGGTGTGATTGCCCAGGGGAGGGTAGTTTTGAACAGACTATCATCTGTGACTGATGTTCCAAAAAATTGAGTGGAAGGTTTGACTCAGATGATGGTAAGAAACAGTCAATTTCAGTACTACTGTACTCTCAGTTGGATAATTACACAACATGATCACCCCTTCCTACCATATGGATCAATTAAGCTGCATAATTTCTGAATTAATCATAACCATTACAATTTCCCCAAATGTGATTGATGCATCAGCTGATTCATTTTTCACTAATTCTGTACAATTGTAATCAGACAGGGAAATAGGAGAGTTGGCTGTAATTGGACACCCATAATAGAACAGTTAAAGCAGCCAATCAAACTAGGTCCACTCAGCTAAATCTACCAATCACAGAATTGATCACAATAACCATAGCAACCATTACTTATCCAAAGAAAAAACGAGGCAAAATGGAGGAATATTTAACTAAAGACATTGTCTCCACTAGAGATATTTGTTCTAGGTGTATTTTTTTTTTCGGAAATTGAAATGGTTAAGATTAATTAGTGACAGGATTTCTTGTCGTCCAATTCTGTCAGTAATCATACCCATGATAAACAAATCAGACTCCCGCTTCATGGTTGTCCAATTTTGTTAGTCACTTGTATGATTACAGACCAAATTGGACTCCACTCGGTCCTATTACTATTATGAATAAAGTATTACTAAAGAATGTGCCACTGAAGAAAGTTCCACTTGGTAGTGCTTTATTACTGTGTTAAGAAATCTCAGATGCATGTGGAGTGTATGTGTCTGGTGACCATTAAAATTGTTATCAAAGGACATTTATGTCAGGTAGTAAATTTTCCATAAAATCTCACTACAGGAGTGTTGTGTTCTGAAGAGAAATGATAATAAATAAACATAAAAAAAATTGTGCCAATGACAGTTCATTGACTCTGTAGATAACTGTATGCATATGCTGAGAATTCAGACTGTGTTGTGTAAGGTCAGATACATTATGCTAAAAAAAATCGCTTGCCGAACTGAGACATCAAGGGAATTTTTATATTGATATTGAGAATCCTCCTGCAAAGGGTATTAAATTATGCTCTAAATTCTGTGGGCAGAATTCATAACCTTTCGCAGACCTTCTCCAATCTTACCATCATTACCTACAGTCAACACTGTAACACTGACATCATTTCAGGTATCTGGATTTTCAGAGGTTGCATCATCAACAGTAGTGCTATCAGCATTATTTCCATCCCTATTCATATCACTACCAGCATTATTGCCGTCTCTATGCACACCACTATCAGCATCATTGTCATCACTTTTCGTAATGGTTTGGTTTTTGCTTTTCACCTTTTCACTGTCCTCATTATCTGTCCTTTGAGATTGGAAAATTTTCTCATTCACCTCATGAATGTTGTATTTTCTCAATTTCATAAAATCTTTAACCACACTCATGCAGCAGACATTCTACAGAGGAAATTAAAACAACAATACTCTAAATTAGTTAACCCTTTAACTCTCAAGAACTGATTGTTAATTCTCCCCTCTGTCTGCCACACATTCTTGAGTAAACTAGTTACGAGAATTTGGTGGTAGATCAAGATAACACCTGCTACCTGATAAGTTTGAATATTCTCATTACCTGTTTGCTGGATAGTGTGTGGATTTTATAGAGAATTTAAATGTTAGTCACTCCTGGGAGATAAAGGATAACTCTGACAAAAGAGAACAGGAACAAATCTTGAATAATTCAAAGTGGATGCTGAGTGACTTCAAAACTAAAATACTATAAAAAATAAAACAATTGTAACAGTTAATGAGTACAAAAAATTTTGCTGTTCCTTCTGAAAGAAAATTCAGTAAAATGGAGAATGCTTGCTGTACTGAAAGGAGCATGTGTAAAAAACCTATGTGTTTGCCCTTAACCCTTCAGCTACCATGAGTGACCGAGACAGAATTTCTCCTCACAATATCAATACATTATCAGTCAGATAAGTGATAAGAATAAAGAAAAATATAAATTTGGGGATAGTTAGTTGATCTAATACTAAATTCTCTGAAATAACATTATGAGAATTGTATGGTTGACAGAAAGGAGAATTATAAATGTGATCTGTGAGTTAACATAAGTTTTCACTGATGGAATTTGAGCAAATGAATTACTAGCCACTTAGTGCTGAAGATCAATGATCTTTTTGAGCAACTAAATGTGACAAAAAGAGGCATTGATTACTCAAGTAACTGTAATGAGTTTTGGCATAGTCAAAGCAGTACCTAGATGTGAACCTCACAATAAGGGTCCTGCCATTTAGGTAGGACTCTGCAAAGTCATGTAAGTGATTTCATGGCCTTGTAATTTCAAAATGCAGGCACTTAATCCTTTAACCATTTACACCCTAACATCAGCACCCATATCCTCCATACTCTTCTCTATACATTTCCTTTGGTACTGACAGGGAGAATTTGTTGAACAATCAAAGCTTCTTTGGGTGGTGATCATTTCATTTATCCTCATGATCTTAATAGATGATTCAGCCATATTACTGTAAGGAGAAATTAGATACTGGTCACTGTCAGGGTTTAAAGGGTTCAACCCTAAAGAGTGACCAGCATCTAATTTCTCCTTACAGTAATACTGCTAAACCATTCATTAAGATGGGGTAATTTAGTGTTATTAACTGAGTTGATGACATAAATTGGCCAACATAAAGAGTTTGAAGGTTGACATTTCGACAGTTAGCCCTTAGTCAATCGCTCTGATGCTAATGCTCGAAATTTCAGCCTTTAAACTCTTTAAGGTGGCCAATTTACGTGATCAACTCAGTTGATAACACTAAATTACCCAATATTAAAGTTCACATGGCAGCCAAGTGGACAATCAAGCTTGGTTTGATGCTACTCTGGTTTAAAGGTTTAATGAATGTAACCAAGAAGTTAAAATTCGTAGACCCAACGTTTCGACACTCCTGTCTAGTGCCTTCATCAGGGGTGATCTAAACACTGCAACAAGAGGTCCTTTTATACACTCACTAATTAGCTGCCTTTTTTCTGACGAGGTGTTAATAGGCATCAGGAAGTAAGCCACCATTGTCATGAGTGTCAAAATATTGGGTCTATGAATTGTAACTTCTTGGTTACATTCATTAATAAAATAATTAAACCAGAGTAGCATCAAACCATGACTAAATTACCCTGTTATACTCTCTTTCTGATGCAGCACCACAGTTTCCTTAGAAACTTACCCTCTTCACTCATTAAGAGTTAAGCATGGAACATTTTCACTGTCAATTTGTTAATCTGTCAATTTGTTAAAAATCCAAAGTAAGTTAGTATTTTACCTTCATGATCTCCACACAGATTGCTAAGTCTGGGTTGTTCAGGTTCACAGTGTGTCCCTTCCCGGCATTCATTACTATACTTGCTAACGCAGAGATTGTGTCATCTCGGTGAATGCTACTGTTGTTTCTGGATTTGTACATCACACTGAACTGCAATTCAATAAAATCAAATTTACTTGTTTTAACACTCTATAGGGCCAAGATTCTAACAATGTATTTTGATGGATAATCAAAAACTTCTTTACTTGACAATATTACATGGCTGGCAGTGCCAGTGAGCAATCTGAAGCAAATCCTGTGCTGTGATTGGTGACCCAGCAGGCAAGCTGAACTCTAGATTTCTCACTTTTTTGATCCAGTACAGTGAAAATGTCACTGATTGAGAGGCAAAGATCAGCAGAAGACAGTCAAACCTGAGAATTCATCTGCAACTTTTTTGATCAATGATGCATATTTACAGAGAAGTGAAGCTCAAAATTGGGGGCATGACCAAACTGAACTCCAACAAACATTTCTTGCATTTTAAGTGTCATGCTCAAGAACACAACACATTGTCTAGATCAGGGCTTGACTCAAGCCATACCTTTCAATCTGCATGCTACTGACTAGACCATTTTGTTGCATTGTTCACACCCATGTAATGAAAAGTATGCACAGTAAGGAGCCACAGGGGTGTACTGTTAGGGTACAGGTCTGATTGATTAAATGTAACCTGTGAAATTAACTGGCTTAATCAAAACTATAACAAAATTCTTGAATGTGATTGGTTATCAATAGCCAGATTTGAAAATTAATAGGACAGTGTGCGTGTCATGCTTGTGATTGGACAGTGTAATAGGACACTTGACAGGTCATACTTATGTATGTGGACAGTATGCATCACCTGCGTGTGCTGTTGTTAGGCATTTCACTGAGTTAACTGCTGTTTTTTTATGAAAATGTGTAACTGATGTCTAGTTTCTTTCTCAAATTTTGTCATAGTTTTGGTTAATTGGTAACAGGACTTCATGTCATCCAATTCTGTCTGTAATCATACCCGTGATTAAATCAGACTCTTGCTTCAGGGTTGTCCAATTTTGTTAACCCTTTAACTCCCATGAGTGACCAACAGAATTTACTGAGCCTTGTAGGTTCTGAGTATGTTCATATCAGTGTCTGCCCTAAACTGAAAAATATGTCCTTTCTCTGATAAAAAGTCTTAGACAAAGCAATTTGCGATCAGATCTCATACAAATATCAAAATTTCTTCCCATTTTCAGGAATTTTTACTTCATGTTGTTTCTAAATTTTTTGGTGTGATCTAAAACAAGTTAGAAAACCACTCGATAATGTCTTGCTCATAATAAATATATAAACCCCATTGTAAACATTTGGATAAGACTTATGTTATGGGTTGAATCATTAATGCAAGGATGCAGAAATTCACTGATCTCATGAACCTATTCTTTTCCTACATACCGTTGATGGCTTCACGTCTTCAGCAAAGAACGATGATTGGCACAATTGCTCAGCAAGTTTCTTCATTTCTTCCTTATTAGCATGACAGGAGCCAGAAATTGGCAGAAACCTTTGACAATGCCTTAACAGATCAAAATGAGGATAGTGGTGACAAATAATATTAATAATAACAGTAATTAAAATATGACTGAAAAATGACCTTGACAACTGAATTTGGGTGATGATGACCATGACTGCTACTGTTTGAAAGTAATTATTACTGGAAAGCTCTTTGAAAATAATCTTACAAAAAACCTCAACAAAAAGTAAGTCAAGAAAAAGTTATGTTCAAAATGTCACTTCTATATAAAAAAAAAAACACTTCCAATAGAACATGCCATTCCATACCTGGTTTTCTTGCATCCCTTTTCTAGCATATCATTTAAAACTGTATGGACTAAATCTGTGGGATCTTTAGAATCAGGAAGGTTTGTTTTGATAAAGATAACGTTTACAGCTCCAGTCAAGACAGCCTGGAACCTTTTTTCTGTTTTAGTTTCTTGAAGTTGCTTGACTTCTTTGGCCAGAGCATCCTCAATGTCTTCAGAATCACTCTCATTAACAGAGTCATCTTCTTGCAAGCTGTGTTCAGGACCATAGAGCTTGTCTGCATACTAAACCCCAGAGAAAGACAAAACAATAAATCAGTCCATTATGATGAATTAGAAGTTGAATATAGGTTTAAAGTAATTAATATGGATTATATGTTTAACCCTTTAACTCCCAGATCAAATGTTTCATTCTCCTTACTGTCAACCATACAATTCTTATAATGTTAGTTTGGAGAATAAAGTATTGGATCAAGTAATTATCCCCAAGTTGATATTTTTCTTTATTCTCATAACTTATATGGTTGATATTGTATTAACATTGTAAGGAGAAATTCTCTGTTGGCCACTCAGGAGTTAAAGGGTTAATGAGTGATTGGTAATTTATTAAACACTGTTGGGCTACCAGGTAATGAGGGAAAGAAAAAAATTATCATCTTGGTTACAGAGAAATTTTCTCCAAATAACAGCTACAGGCACCAAAAATAATGAAAAAAAAAATTATGGTCATTGGTAGGTAGATCTTTCTGTCGGATCTTGCACATAAAAAGTTCATAAAAAGTGAAAATAAATAAGACATGGGAAAAAACAGTCCTTGTTGAAAAGGAAGACTATAACCTCTGAGAAAGAACATGGGAAGCTAAGAAAATTCAATATCAAGCTCTGACGCTGGACCATGGCAAAAATGTCTTTTTTGAAAAGTTGGCCCCATATGAAGACTTGAAACATAGCTTTGATCAAAATTGTTCATAAATCCTCACTTGTCAGTAACAGAATGGCACCAACAGGTTCTTTTTACAAGCTCTCCTCCATTGGGGGAGGGGTGGGAGGGGGGGGTTAGCAGGCTGTCTCAGTCCTCAGTAATAGGTCATTTTACAGTTGAGTACTTTATTGCCAAGCCTTTGATTTAGCATGAGGCTGAAGCTGACTTTGTTATGATAGAGACCAGTATCTAGTAAGCATGATAGAAAAGTAAATTACATTTGAAAAGAAACAACGTTTGTATCATAACAAGGTCACCCTAAGCCTCTCTCCCGTGCAAAGGCTTGACAACCAAGCACGCATATCGCAATTATAAAGGCTCAGTCATATATTTTAGCAATTAAATACTTTTTTATCGATAGTGTTGGCTGATTGAAGCTTTATCAGCTGAACATTAAGTTCTTACTTCATTAAGGACGTTGTAAGCTTCTCGTACACACAAATTCTCCCTTTCGTTACACGTGACAAGAACACCCTTCATTCCTGGAGCAAGCAGCTCTTGTCCTCTTTTCTAGAAAAATATGCAGAGAAATCAGTTTACAGCATAAGAAAGAAACTGCAAATGTACAAGCTTAGAAAAAAAATTGACAAACCTTCTTCTTATTTCCGACATAATATGCTTTAGAATGCTTTCGTTTCAAACTCGTGTTGCCGTCCGCCATTTTGATTTTCTACTGTTGGTCCTAGTACCACTCTTTTAGTTTGGGTGAGTCCCCTTTGGTGCTCATAGGGGATTGGGGAGAGAAGATAGCCGAGTGTAGACTCAAAGATGTACAATATTTCTTTGTAATTTTTTTTTCTACATTTTAGGGTTAGGCTATCGTATGCATTCTGCCCATAGGAAAGAAAGAGCTTCAAATATGATTTGTAATGCAAGGTATCTTAATATAGGAATGGTCAAACTATATGATTTCAGATACTTGCGTATTTTGTAGAGCCGTAATGCTTCAATTATAGATGTCCAATTAGAACTGCAGTTACAAACGTAGACAATCCAGAAATAGCTGTAAAATCCCTTCGCTTGTTAACCATAACCGGTGGTTGTTTGATATGTCTGTTACAAATGAACCGAAAGACGAAATCGTACAGTTCGTGTTTTTCAAGACTGCCGGTGATATTCCGGTAGATTTGTTTCAGCAATCTTGGATTGCAGCAGCTGAAGAGTTTTACGCTCGTGGCGTTAGTAAAGTAATCTTCTCTGAGAAACTAGCGCTAAATGGAGATTTAAGTCCTTATAGATTTATTTCAAAGAATTTCTGGGCATCACTGAAGGCATTCAACTGTTCGTTTCCCAAAGGGTTGCCATCCCCGAGTAGTAGAGGACATGTGACTGTCTCACAGGTATCGCTTATGAATAATTACTCTATTACCTGTAAGAACCAAAAATGGAGAAATGGAAAGTTCATTGAAAACCAACTGTTGTAATTATTTCTCTAATGTTACAGGCTGGAATATTCAAGCTGGAACATATGGTTAAGGCAGATGGTTCCAAGGTTTTACTTGATTCCATCTACAAAGCTGGTTTTAAAGTTATGACAATGATTCCTCTCTGTGACCAGTCTTTGCCGAAAGAAACTGTTTTAGAATATGCTGATTTTCTTGTCAGCTTGAAAGGTTTTGAGACTCTAGGTGTCTATGGGCTCAACAGAAGTTCTGGTCCACACAAAGAATGGCTGTATGAATGGATTATTGAAGCCATTTTCAATTCTATTAACACTACTCCAGAATTAGTCCTCAAGGATTTGATGAACTGTCCAAAGGCAAATGCAAAATGGGAGAAAAGCATTCAGGAGAATTACATGCAGATGGTTGCATCTTGAGTACATGTAAAACTTGCCTCTTGAAAAAACAATTTTCCAAGTGCCAATAAACCTTATTGCCTGTTTAAAAAATTAATTTCTGACAAGTTTTATTTCTGTGGAATCAAGCTTTTTCTTACCGAGACAATGCTGGTTGAATTTGAAAATGTATTTTTATTCCTTCCAATGGTTGGATTTACTTTCCATGTATGAATTGTTTACCTGAAATGTAGACTTTTTTAAAACACTCCTCAAAGTTGATAAATTTGATAAATGCTGATCAAGCGTTCTTCAGTGGTGAAAAAATTTTTTGAGAAGAGACATTTTCGTGAAATTTGACGTAAGTGGCTTCGGGTTTATTGTGCGCAAGCCCAAGATGCATTTCTTGCTGGTAATCATTGTAGTGTGAACAGAAAACATTTAATTCGTTTCGTAGTGAGCTATTTTTTTACCTTTTTACACCCAACCAATGTCTTCATAGGTTCAGATTTCGTCATTAACACACTGACTCACTATGTTTTCCGTAAGCGGCTGCTGGTGGTGAAGTAGGCGGCTGTGACCGGAAAAGGCCCCTTCCTCGAGGAAGGTCTGATGATCGTAAGTTCATCGGGTCCAAGGATCAGTGGATCGATCGCCCCTGTTAACACGTCCTTTGATGACTATGCAGGCTGATCCTTGATCTTGCACGCTCTGCCTCACTTGTGCATGGAATCCTTGGACAGAGGGGGAGGGGGGGATGAAACTCTGGGCATTCTTAACAGAAGGCGGCAAGAGATCCTATAGCGAGCTAAGATTCTAGGCTAAACTTTGAATAAGCTTTTTTTAGAATCACTGAACCAGTTACCGTATAGTTGTATAAGATCGCCGGGCACGCCGCGACTAAAAGTCGAAGAGGCCGCTCCACGTCGAAAGAATTGACCCCGGAAACGATCGACATGCGAAATACCTATTTCGGAAAAACACGTTCGTAAATGTGAAACAAAACTAGTAAGAGGCACCACACTTACGGGACCCGGTAAAAGAAAAACCGGACAGGAGCGGTGAGCGGCTTCTCTTATGCAGTAAATCTAGAAATGGATAATTCGCTAAAATGGCTTCTTTTCAACATAGTAAGCGGTCAGACAACAAGCGATACACTGTACGTGGAAGTAAAGTGAGGTATTTTCATTGAGAATTTGACTGTATTTTTTTATTCCTAAGAGCGGTCGTAAATATTCTCATACAAACTGGTACAATTTCGCCATGATTCTTACTTCGTAGGATGATCATCTCACTACTGAAGCTTGGGGCACCTGTGGAAGAACGATGTAACTGCTGCCATTTGTGTGGTTTCTTAGGCAAGACTGCAGTTTCGATTCTTTCTGAATATACTTAGTCAGTTGCCTCCAAAGAGCGAATTCGTCACGGAGGAATGACAAGAGTCGCACAGGCTCGTAAACATTTTTGAACTTTCGAACGAACGGCAACAGACAATGAATCCACATTACATTCCACGTTTATTCACGCTATCTCGCTGCCACCAACGATGTTCACTCGACTGCGCCAGGATGCAAATGACTCACTTTTTGTGTTACGACCATGATGCAACGTAATCAGAGTGCGCACACCGCCTGGGAGATACTTGTTGGGAAGACACTGCCTAGTTGCCAATCCAAACGTAATTTTGAGTTTTCGTCTCCTAAGGAAGACGAAAATATGGCAACATTTGCTTCACTACGCGGATTACACTACGTCAAAAGTTATAATGTATTTCTTGCGAAAACTGGACAAAGAAGCGAAGTTGGGAAGCTTTTGAAAGAACATTTACCGCCCTCGATTCAGAGGTCGCTTGCTGTGCGCCGTAACAAACCTTATTTCAATATTTTAAGTGTAGGAAGTGGATCAGGGGAAACAGATGTGGAAATCTTAAAAATAGTGAAGAAAGAGTTACAAAAAAAGGAGCGTAACCGTCACATGAAGATCCTCAACCGAGCAATCGAGCCCAACAAACATTCTTGCGATCTCTACATGGCGACCATTGAAAGCTTGCCAAGCAGTCTTCACGATGAAAACCCTGTAGAAATTGAACTCTGTCGGCAGACATTTCAAGACTACAAGAAGATGAAGTGCAGCCATTAGCAAGGATTAGTGAAGTTTGACCTGGTGCATTTTATCCACAGTATCTATTATGTAGACGTTGAAGAGGCTCTGCTTCATTGCTTTGAAAAAGAGTTGAACGACACGGGAATCTTACTTTTCATCGTCCAAGGGCAAGACCTTATGGACTGGGTTAAGTTCAAGCAAAACACGCATAGGGCTGAAAAAGAAAAAGCCATCGAAAAAATTATCAAAATTACTTGTGATAATGGCTGGAAACATGACGTGTACACGGAAGAATATTCCATCGACGTCACCGAAGTGTTTGATGAGAAATCAACAGAAGGAAATCTACTCCTTGATTTCCTGACACACACTGAGCATTTTCGTGAGAAAGCAGACAAAAAACTTGTGGAAGAAACGCTTGAACTAATCAAGGATCTGACCATTTTGAAAGATGGGAAAAGACTTGGAGAGAAAAAGGAATTGCTCATTATCATTTCTAAGTAGCTCTGACTAATTCGTTTTCAATGCAGTTCATTTAGCCGAGAAGGAATGTAATCAGTTAAGGTCATAATAAGCCGCATTTAATGCCTTAGGTAAAATGACAGATGATAGCCCAGAATTTTCTACTGACTCAAATGTTTTGCAAGATCGAACCCTCGGGAAGCAAAGGTTGGTAGAGTTTTTTTCGCCCTCGAAGTCCTTTACCTGCATAGTCTCAGTAACTACTTTGGCCACTGATGCTACTGATCAGTAGAGTTTTAAATGGATCATACTAATTATTTTGAGCGGTTTTTCGACTAGTTATTTTTACGTTAAGAGAAATTAGATGCCAGTCACTCTTAGGAGCCAAACATTGGTTGAACTCTTCAGCCAAAATATCAGTGTTTCTAGAGTATCGAACTTCTCGGCTTTCCTTACGCGGCAGCGCTCTATGTATTGTCTTCTAGATAGATAATGAGTTGTCCTTACTGCTCCTTATAGCTCTGATCTCTCAAGGAAAGTGTGCACGGGGTCACCGCTTATAAATTTTAGAGGGTCCACGCATACCAACAGTTTCGATCAGTTTTCTTTTTATGCCTTTTATATTTTTCAGTGATCATAGTTGAAATAGCAATACTGTGCATGCCGATTTTTTTTAATGCCAGAATAAACTAGTGAAAATAACTCCGCAGTTGGAAACTAAAGCCTAGTAACAGGGGCCCATACCCGCTTTATGAATCCCGTATTTACGCTAAGTGGATGACACGAAAAAAAGTTCGTGTATCAGGTGTCTGTCTCGTTGTAATGCGTTGAATAAATAACTCGCGTCTAGGAATGTATTTTCTGAATTTGCTATTGTTCAAACAAGCATCGGCTGTGAATGTAACTGCTGCCATTTGTGTAGATTCTTAGGCTAGACTGCAGTTTCGATTCTTTCTGAAGCTCGTCAGTTGCCTCCTAAGAGCGAATTCGAAAGAACAGCAACAGACAGGTTCCACATTACATTCCACGTTTATTCACGCTATCTCGCTGCCACCAAAGATGTTCACTCGACCGCGCCAGGATGCAAATGACTCACTTTTTGTCTTACGACCATGATGCAACGCGATCAGAGTGCACACACCGCCTGGGAAATACCTGTGGGGCAGACACTGTCTAGTCGCCAATCTAAATGTAATTTTGAGTTTTGGTTCTCTGACGAAGACGACAATATGACAACATTTGCTTTACTATGCGAAATGCACTATGTCAAAAGTCATAATGTTTTTCTGGCGAAAACTGGACAAAGAAGCAAAGTTAGGAAGCTTTTAAAAGAACATTTACCGCCCATGGTTCAGAGGTCGCTTGCTGTGCGCCGTAACAAACCTTATTTCAATATTTTAAGTGTAGGAAGTGGATCAGGGGAAAAAGATGTGGAAATCTTAAAAATAGTGAAGAAAGAGTTACAAAAAAGCGAGCGTAACCGTCACATGAAGATCCTCAACCGAGCAATCGAGCCCAACAAACATTCGTGCGATCTCTACATGGCGACCATTGAAAGCTTGCCAAGCAGTCTTCCCGATGAAAACCCTATAGAAATTGAACTTTGTCGGCAGACATTTCAAGACTACAAGAAGATGAAGTGCAGCCATCAGCAGGAATTAGTAAAGTTTGACTTGGTGCATTTCATCCACAGTATCTATCATATCGAAGTTGAAGAGGCTCTGCTTCATTGTTTTGAGAAAGAGTTGAACGAGACGGGAATCTTACTGTTCATCGTCTCCTCAGGGCAAGACCTTATGGACAAGGTTACGTTGAAGCAAAGCAAGCACTGGGCTGGAGAAGAAAAACCCATCGAAAAAATTATCAAAATTACTTGTGATAATGGCTGGAAACATGACGTGTACACGGAAGAATATTCCATCGACGTCACCGAAGTGTTTGATGAGAAATCAACAGAAGGAAATCTACTCCTTGATTTCCTGACACACACTGAGCATTTTCGTGAGAAAGCAGACAAAAAACTTGTGGAAGAAACGCTTGAACTAATCAAGGATCTGACCATTTTGAAAGATGGGAAAAGACTTGGAGAGAAAAAGGAATTGCTCATTATCATTTCTAAGTAGCTCTGACTAATTCGTTTTCAATGCAGTTCATTTAGCCGAGAAGGAATGTAATCAGTTAAGGTCATGATAAGCCGCATTTAATGCTTTAGGTAAAATGACAGATGATAGCCCAGAATTTTCTACTGACTCAAATGTTTTGCAAGATCGGACCCTCGGGAAGCAAAGGTTGGTAGAGTTTTTTTCGCCCTCGAAGTCCTTTACCTGCATAGTCTCAGTAACTACTTTGGCCACTGATGCTACTGATCAGTAGAGTTTTAAATGGATCATACTAATTATTTTGAGCGGTTTTTCGACTAGTTATTTTTACGTTAAGAGAAATTAGATGCCAGTCACTCTTAGGAGCCAAACATTGGTTGAACTCTTCAGCCAAAATATCAGTGTTTCTAGAGTATCGAACTTCTCGGCTTTCCTTACGCGGCAGCGCTCTATGTATTGTCTTCTAGATAGATAATGAGTTGTCCTTACTGCTCCTTATAGCTCTGATCTCTCAAGGAAAGTGTGCACGGGGTCACCGCTTATAAATTTTTAGAGGGCCCACGCATACCAACAGTTTCGATCAGTTTTCTTTTGATGCCTTTTATATTTTTCAGTGATCATAGTTGAAATAGCAATACTGTGCATGCCGATTTTTTTTGAATGCCAGGATAAACTAGTGAAAATAACTCCGCAGTTGGAAACTAAAGCCTAGTAACAGGAGCCCATACCCGCTTTATGAATCCCGTATTTACGCTAAGTGGATGACACGAATAAAGGTTCGTTTATCAGGTGTCTGTCTCGTTGTAATGCGTTGAATAAATAACTCGCGTCTAGGAATGTATTTTCTGAATTTGCTATTATTCAAACAAGAGCATCGGCTGTGAATGTAACTGCTGCCATCTGTGTAGATTCTTAGGCTAGACTGCAGTTTCGATTCTTTCTGAATCTCGTCAGTTGCCTCCTAAGAGCGAATTCGAAAGAACAGCAACAGACAGATTCCACATTACATTCCACGTTTATTCACGCTATCTCGCTGCCACCAAAGATGTTCACTCGATCGCGCCAGGATGCAAATGCCTCACTTTTTGTCTTACGACCATGATGCAACGCGATCAGAGTGCACACACCGCCTGGGAAATACCTGTGGGGCAGACACTGTCTAGTCGCCAATAGATCCTTCCACGGTTTATAGCGGCCATATTGTTTGGGGGTCAAACAAAACCTCGTTGCTAGGCAACGAGCGATAGATTCTTTTGCAATTATTAGACGTGCTTCGGTACCTTCGCTCAATATCTTAACTTTATTGAAGGAAAATTGCTTATTTTCGTCTCCAAATCTAGCGGGAACAAAGATAAGGCGTTACTGAAAGTAAGTGCCCAATTTCTTGGCGAAATACCGTTTTATCTCTGCGTTTTATGGGCAGATTGATATGTTGTTCGAAGTTGACTTCGCGGCCGCTATGATGCGAAAATCGCATTTTAAAAAGCACCTCTTTCGGTTGAGAAATTAGAATATATTTTTGAGCCATCGATATTGTGTAGCTTTAAATTTTAGGCTTTACGGTGGTAGCATTACAACGTACTTAAAATTTTGGTTTTGGTTTTTGTACTTTAGGTGTTTTCAAGCTCAATAGTTGTTTTTATTTCGAACCATGGCTACGCGTGTTCCGAAAGAGCCCTCTAGTGTAAATCCAGAATGCTCTACCCCCATAGCAATCAGACACAAAAGAAATTAGTCCATTTGGAGTTATTCCAATCAAAAACTTAAAAGTGCAATGGTGTTTATAGTCAGACCAACAAATAGCCTGTAGCTCTAAGCTTGATGGTGTTTCGATGAATACTTCTGAACAGTCAATAATGCACCGAACTTTAGAGTAGTATTTTTCGAAGCACTTTGGTAGCACTTTCTTCGTCTGCTCCTTAGAGGGCCACTTGATAAGCCATGAGAGCTCACATTTCATTAGCTTTACCCAGGAGATAAAAATTGAACTGACAAGAGTGTCTGATATTGCAAATCGGAATGCCAGATCCCCAACAGACAAAGCTAAGCGAAGCCTCATCATTATCAGTAAAAGTTCCTGCTCAAGTTTTAGTTTCCTTTGGGGGCCAGGTTTCCTGACATTTGGGGACTCATCCATGGTCATATCAGAGTACCTTTTGGGCTTCTCTGCCTCAGTTTGCTTATCCCCTTTCCAGTAATTCATATTCTTAGCTTTAGGGAGTAAATATTCAAATAAGGTTCTGAAAGCATCTGTATTTTGCATGCCAGTATAGAGTCGAACATCAGCATCTCTGGTTATTTGTGCACAGGCTGTACACAGTGTTAACCCCGAGGAATCGTCTCCACTTTTCATCAATTCATCACTTGCAGGTATACCACTATTATCAACCGGTGTCACCTCTGAAGGGCCAGCATGTACAACTGACTTAGTTACTGCTGACGTTGCAGTCTCCTTTTGATACTCTAATCGACGCCGCTTTTTGGGTGACTTACTATTTGAATGCTCAAAAGGAGTCAAAAAAAGAGTAGGTATAGGGTTGCTTACAGAAGGCTTCCCGTCTCGAAAATGATTAGAGCAGATGACAACACTCTCTCTTGACTTTCCTATTGAGAAATCTTTTCTTCCCTTCTGAACCTGTCGAGACCATGCTTCAATCAACGATTGCTTGGGCTTGTGGAACGATAACTTCTCTACATGCGAGTGGATGACCCATTTTTTCGGATATCTCCTGTCGTTGTTACAGCCGCCGACACAACACTTATCTCCAAAACCCATTTAGCCAAGGGTTTCTCTTTGCCGAGTTAATTGTTTTTCAATAGTATGTTAGCCTGTCTGGACGAAAAAGTTTTAAGGGCACGTAAACATATTTATTTCAATTTTTCCTCTGCCCAATTAAGTTGCAAAAAGTCTTTAGAAAAAGCAGTACTGTGACCTTCTGGCATTATGTCAGCCGCGAGGTCACGTTCTAAGAAAACGATCCCAGTGTTCCCATAAAACGCACAGAATAAAAGGTTTTTCGCCTAGAGAAAAAAGGTCACTCACCTTTATTAATGTCTTATCTTTTTTAGCGATGGATATTGATTCTTGTTCCTGAACAAAGCGAAAATTTAACGAGGGTAGCGATGCGCGTCTTATTATCATAAGAGATTCTAGGACTCGTTGCCTAGCAACGAGGTTTTGTTTGACCCCCAACCAATATGGCCGCTAAAACCGTGGAAGGATCTATTCAAATGTAATTTTGAGTTTTGGTTCCCTGACGAAGACGACAATATGACAACATTTGCTTTACTATGCGGAATGCACTATGTCAAAAGTCATAATGTTTTTCTGGCGAAAACTGGACAAAGAAGCGAAGTTAGGAAGCTTTTAAAAGAACATTTACCGCCCATGGTTCAGAGGTCGCTTGCTGTGCGCCGTAACAAACCTTATTTCAATATTTTAAGTGTAGGAAGTGGATCAGGGGAAACAGATGTGGAAATCTTAAAAATAGTGAAGAAAGAATTACAAAAAAGCGAGCGTAATCGTCACATGAAGATCCTCAACCGAGCAATCGAGCCCAACAAACATTCGTGCGATCTCTACATGGCGACCATTGAAAGCTTGCCAAGCAGTCTTCCCGATGAAAACCCTATAGAAATTGAACTTTGTCGGCAGACATTTCAAGACTACAAGAAGATGAAGTGCAGCCATCAGCAGGAATTAGTAAAGTTTGACTTGGTGCATTTCATCCACAGTATCTATTATGTCGACGTTGAAGAGGCTCTGCTTCATTGTTTTGAGAAAGAGTTGAACGAGACGGGAATCTTACTTTTCATCGTCCAAGGGCAAGACCTTATGGACTGGGTTAAGTTCAAGCAAAACAAGCACTGGGCTGGAGAAGAAAAACCCATCGAAAAAATTATCAAAATTGCTTCTGATAATGGCTGGAAACATGACGTGTACACGGAAGAATATTCCATCGACGTCACCGAAGTGTTTGATGAGAAATCAACAGAAGGAAATCTACTCCTTGATTTCCTGACACACACTGAGCATTTTCGTGAGAAAGCAGACAAAAAACTTGTGGAAGAAACGCTTGAACTAATCAAGGATCTGACCATTTTGAAAGATGGGAAAAGACTTGGAGAGAAAAAGGAATTGCTCATTATCATTTCTAAGTAGCTCTGACTAATTCGTTTTCAATGCAGTTCATTTAGCCGAGAAGGAATGTAATCAGTTAAGGTCATGATAAGCCGCATTTAAGGCTTTAGGTAAAATGACAGATGATAGCCCAGAATTTTCTACTGACTCAAATGTTTTGCAAGATCGAACCCTCGGGAAGCAAAGGTTGGTAGAGTTTTTTTCGCCCTCGAAGTCCTTTACCTGCATAGTCTCAGTAATTACTTTGGCCACTGATGCTACTGATCAGTAGAGTTTTAAATGGATCATACTAATTATTTTGAGCGGTTTTTCGACTAGTTATTTTTACGTTAAGAGAAATTAGATGCCAGTCACTCTTAGGAGCCAAACATTGGTTGAACTCTTCAGCCAAAATATCAGTGTTTCTAGAGTATCGAACTTCTCGGCTTTCCTTACGCGGCAGCGCTCTATGTATTGTCTTCTAGATAGATAATGAGTTGTCCTTAATGCTCCTTATAGCTCTGATCTCTCAAGGAAAGTGTGCACGGGGTCACCGCTTATAAATTTTAGAGGGTCCACGCATACCAACAGTTTCGATCAGTTTTCTTTTTATGCCTTTCATATTTTTCAGTGATCATAGTTGAAATAGCAATACTGTGCATGCCGATTTTTTTTGAATGCCAGGATAAACTAGTGAAAATAACTTTGTGCAACCGTGGGTTTACTGAAAAAATCAGGTCAAGCGTCACGGATATAAGAGGGAAAATTTTCTTATCTCTCGTCTTGTGTGCAAGGTTACAGGGAAATCTTGCGGTTATCACACTATAAAAGAAATTCAGGGTTCAAGTATACTTCAGGATATCAAATCTCGCCTCACTCAGTTTCTCAAATTCACGAATAACATTCACCTTTCAGTAAAATTCACGCGTCACATTTTAACTTTGGCTTTCATCACAGATCACGTATAAACCCTAAACCCTTAAACTCTCCGAAGTGATTAACATAAAACTTCTCCCCACAATATTCATACATTATTCAACAAACGGGTAATGAGAATATTCAAACTTATCTGGTAGAAGCTGCTATCTTGATCTAGCACCAAGTTCTCATAACTAATTTACAAGGAAATGTGTAGCAGCTACAGGGGAGAATTAACAATCAGATCTTGGGAGTTAAGGGTTAAAGATGCACCAGTATATTCATACCTTAAGTTTACTCTTAGGAGGTGATTCTCCAGAGGATTCAGCAAAGGAATGTGATGGCTCTTGCATAGTCGGCACCGATTATTTTTGGAAAAATGTCAACTCTTGTTCCTGTTCTGTAGAGATACGCAACTCCTGATTGTATTATTTTAATGCACCATACTTTCAATACTTCTATTCCTCTTATCGTCCGGAGGCATCTTACGTACGAAGTATATGACGGACGCAAATCAGATAGGAGTCGATTTAAAGGCTAACTTTTTTCAAAGCTGACAGATCTATCAATCACGAACTCGCGTCTACTCACTATTGCTTTTCTTGTGATAAAATTTAGAGAGCAATTAGAGCGGCGAAGAGGAAGTCGCCGCCAAAAAAATTTCCGTTTGAGGTTTTCTCACCTTCATGTCAATTAAGAAGTTGACATTTTCCAATTTACCTTTTTTTTACCCTACTGAGGAAACTGATTAATTTTTCGTCGCGCCGGGCTTTAACTACATTGACGATACATTAGACATGCACTTAATTAAGTTTAATCATAAAACTAAAGAGCCGCGACGCCGGCGGTTTTGAAAAGCTCCGATTTCGCTTAATCGAAACTGACTCTCTCAGGCCTAGCGCGCACGGTAGCGTTGTGAAAGACATGAAGTCTCCATTGATGTGCACTCTATACCTAATCGGCGCAAAAGGGATTAGTATTTCGATTAGAAATCGTAAGCTGTGCACTGTGCAGTTTCACCTATGAGGGACAAAAGTCCTTTCAACCTATTGTTTTACAAACCGCCCATATCCGTTCATTGCTCTGAGCATTAGCGAGCAGCAGCACTATTCTTGACTTTCCGTGTGGGGCCTCACTTCTATATATATGCGTTCAACACTCAAGCTGTTCCAGCCATCAAGCCCTCGAGAGCAGCGGGTAAGTTTTTATCGTTCTTTTTTAACTGAGCTATCATGTCAAATGCAATTCAATCAATCGCTGGAACTATTCATAAAGGTCACGAACGATTTAGTGACATTTCCAGGGGAAGACAATCCTCTTTTATGACTTTTCAGCGCTGTTGTGTGCACAATCATGTCTAGTGCGGCACTAGGATACTGCTACAGTTGACCAAACTTTAGTCGAAGGAGACAGGATGTACTTGAATGCACTTGAAAGTCAAAATATTCCAGATACAGAGACGTTGTCCCTGATTTATCTGCCAATTCAAGCGTGCTGGAAGGTTCAATCGCCCACTGAAGTCACTGAAGTCACTAAATCGCCTGAGGAAGCAAACAGTTCGACACAATCGCCCTTTGAGGCAAGCAATTTAAGACAATCGCCCGTTGAGGCAAACGTTTCGGCACAGTTGCACACAATCCACGACAGCTTTTTTCAATAAAGTTTCTTAAAGTTGCCCAAAGTGAAGGCATTGTTAATTCTTGTATAAACCTGAGCTTTAGAACAGCTGTCAAACTACAGTGTTCCGTTCTTTTAATTTCCCTCCAAGGATGACTAATTAAGTGGATAAATATAGATTAACAGATTATGTGGGAAATCGCCTTGACATTTCTTACATCCTATTAATAGCTCATTTTAAGTTACCTATTCAATTACAAGAGAATTACCCACTTATTGAGGAATCATGCAATAATTTATATAAACAGTTTATGACAGATATTTCAAATTACCTTCGTATTACTTAAACCCCGTAAGTCATTAAGTTCACATTACTTGTTCGGTTACAAGAGAGTTATCCATTTGTTTATTTATTATGTAACAAATCAAATACAGGTAAGACAACTTTGAGGAGATGTTAAAGCATCTAGAATTGACTTCAAAACAATTCACAATGGCTTGAGCTTTTAGATGCTTAGATATCCTGATAATATACAGTTTTAAATATGTTATATAACTTCTAAAATTAATTAGCGATTTCCTTGAGTTCTTGTTCTCTTCAAGAAATGTTAATTTATAAGACAAACAAATCACAGATTTGTGAAATTACTGTCGTATAGCTCTTACCAATTTTCTAGGTCCTGTTACTTGTTGAACTCCAAAGAGCAATATTAACATGACCATTTACATTTTGTTCTTAGTGTTCACACAATGACCAAAATCCAGAACAAAAAACAAAATAAAAATACCGTGAACATCGAAGAGGCTACTTGCCTTTACTATCATTGTTTCATTTTACTTTGATTTACACAATAAATCGTCAGCGATGTAGCTTAAAAACAACCTGCCACGTAAATTAAGTTAACTTTTGCAATAATTTTTGCAACTATATGGTTGTGCAAATAAAGTTTGTTGTCGTTGCTGTTGTATTTCATTCGTCCCCTCGCAGCACATAACTTGCTATCAGCAACCCCTAGTAGTATCTTAATAATGTTAGAATTGGGCTTTTGTCTGTTTTGTTTGCTAAGCGCTCTTGTCAGACTCTGGGTGGAGTTAACTTGTGTCCGTTGTGCAAAAATATTTCAACTGATAATGGCGAGTACACCGGAAAACATCTCCCAGTTCTACGAGCCATGTTGAATTTTACGATTTTTGAATCACCATCGAAGGCAGGACTTCCCAATGAAGATCGGTGATCATCAACGCATCCAGTTTTTCATCTATGCATGGCAATAGATCTATGCACTGTGTCCAAAGGAATGAGGTAAAGGTCATTGGAAAGGTCCTCAGCAGTGTGAAAAAGCTGTACCACGCTTCCCTATTAAGTCACGGTTTATTCACTTGATTTAACGATTTTACTACAACGGTTCGGTTAACTCCCACCTACACCTATCCGCTTATTCGAAAGAAGCACGCACTCCACGTCTCATTGTAAGCACGTGGAACAGTGCCATATATGTAGCGATAAAGCACGTGCCGCATACATCAAGTTTGTTTTGTTATGTATAGATAAACGAAATCACTTATAAATGTCAATCAAATTAAGAATAGTTAACGTATCGGACAGTTTCCAACAGCAGAATACCTCTTAAACCTCCCAGTGGTGATGCAGATCTTGGACGGTTTTAGAACCTCCAGATCTAAGACTTTGTGATGATTAAGAAATGATCCATTATTGTGTATTCGAGCACCAGATTTCACCAGACCTGGATTTCAGACTACAGTAACATCCAATTCGCTTTTTTTTTTTTGGGAGGGGGGGGGATTTTTTTATACGCAGCTACTGTTGCTCTTAAGTTCAGATTTTGTTATGAACGTACTATGACTCGATAGACAGCTGTGATTTTCTCTCCTTGTCACCTGTCCATATAGTTTTCTACGTTTTTCGCCTTGTTGTGACACATGTCTACTTAACAGCGCATTGGATGAACAAGCGAATTATTGCTCTTCAAATTCGTTGATTTTTTTCGAACTTTTAAGTCGATCTGCTGGTGATAATGGCTGGAAACATGACGTATACACGGAAAACATTCTATCGATGTCACCGAAGTGTTTGATGAGAAATCAACAGAAAGAAGTCAGCTCCTTGATTTCCAGACACACACCGCGCATTTTCGTGAGAAAGCAGACAAAAAACTTGTGGAAGAAACGCTTGAACTAATCAAGGATCTGACCATTTTGAAAGATGGGAAAAGACTTGAAGAGAAAAAGGATTTGCCTATTATCATTTCTAAGTAGCTTTCATTAGGTGATCTCACATCCTGTTTCCTAAGCCGAGGATGAATGTGAACCCTTGAGGCCATAATAAACCGCAATGTTTAAGATAATGACAGTAGCTCAGAATTTTTAACTTTTTTTCAAATGTTTTACAATATTTAACGTTTAGGGAACAAAAGTTATCCTTATTCTGTAGAGTCCTTCTCATTGTGGAGCTCGTAGCGCGTGCAAAGCGCGCGCAGCGAAGCACCATAAAAATTGTAGTGGTCCTCGCAGCCGAGAAATAAAGATTAATTCATGGGCGCGGGTAGATATGGAATTTCTCTTCGAGTGTTAAACTCGACAGCTGACGAGTGAGATTCCGAGTTGAACACGAGAAGAGAAATTTCATATCTAAAAGCAACCATGTATTATTTGGTGTATTATTTAAACACAATAGCCCTTTACCTGGCAAGAAAAGTCAGCTTTATTAATGAATGGAAATAAAAGAATCGACAATCCCCGAATAAAGATCGTAAAGTGCGTTAGCGCTAAGGCTCAAGATGAAAAAGTGCGTTGAAACACTACTAAAACAAACAATGGGCGTAATTTTCAATGTACAAAATTCTCGGTTTTTAGTTTGTTCCTTACCGACAGAAGAAATCTTTTAGGTACACGGCTAAAATTAGCCTGTGGCAAACCTTCCAGATGTACATTTTCGTTCTAAGCCGCCGTTACCAAAGCCACTGAATACGTAACGTTCGGTTTTTCTTCCCATTCTAGGAAAGTTTCAACCTCACTGCTTGTAAGCGATAGGGATTTTTCAGTGTTTTAGAGGCCATAATCCGAAAAAAATTCCCGGCGACAAACGACCTTACATTGACTGGTGAGGGCTTTGCCGTTCATTCATTAACCTGACCGAGTCGCGCGATAGGCGAGTGACGTATCAGCAACTGACAAGTTTTTTTGTGTGCTTTGTTATGGCTTTTCTCAGGGTTGGAAATCCTTCCGTAACACTGAAGTTTATATGACAAAATATGTTCCATCATGCAACCGTACGACCGACCGACCGACCGACCGACCGACCGTCCTTATGGGTACTACTTTTAGCATGCACTTACAGCTGCATTTTCGGCACAAATCTTGGCATTACATAAGTAGAAGGGGAGGATAGGAGAAGGTATTACGCCTACGTGCCAGCATCAAAATGACAACTCTTCATGTAGTAACCCAGGCAAGTTTTTCTCTCGTGAGGTGCTGTTAAGCTGACTTAGTAGATATAGGGATTTGAAAAGGAAAAAAGAACTACATAACGTAAATAACCCTAGTTATACAAACGCATGATTTTAAAACGAGTAATTTGTTTCAAAGCGCAATATTCTTTATTTTATGTCTAGTGCCCCCAACAGAAGCCCATTGGCCCAATAATTTCTATTGCGAATGTCGAACTACCAAGATACTCTGAAACAAACAATAATCGGGTCGAATTCGGAAGTTCGGAATTTTATTGTTACAATCACTCTTACATCTCGATAACGTAGTGGCCTTACATCCATAGCATGCATTAGCCATAAAAACAAAAAAAAATGAAAATATATTATTGTAAAGCGAGAATCAGAACGCCGATGCAATAACGTTAATTTGTTAAATCAAGTTAAAACTACGAAAGGTTGCATCGGGTTTTCTAATTAAATTCACATTTTCGATGATTACTTTTCATACTGTCCGACTATTATCTCATTCTCTTGGGTACCAGTCATTACTTATCGCGTTGGGGGAAGGGACGGGGTTTGCGGATGATTTTCGTTGGGAAGATCACATGGTTTTCAGGGGGGATGGAAAGGGATCAGTCATCCCAAATAGAGAATAAACTAGGGACTATAAAAAATTGCCTGCCAATTATCAATTAACTGCCAAAGTAGCAGGAGGAAGTCATAAAAAACTCATAGGGCCTTTTTGATGGGAGTCAGGTATATTCATTCTTAACATAACTAAATTCCTCCAGACCTCCCCCCCCCCCCCGTTCCCCTTGATTTACAAGAGTTAGTTCATCAGCATTGTTACCATTCGACAGGTGACAAGGAGAGAAAATCACAGCTGTCTATCGAGTCATAGTGTGTTCATAACGAAATCTGAACTTAAGAGCAACATAAACTGCATAAAAAAAAATTCCTCCCCCCCCCCAAAAAAAGCGATAAATGATAACCGGTTCCTCTTACTGCTACAAACAATAAAAAATATTCCTTTTGTAAACAATTTGCGAGTTACCTAGATAATTGAACATAACTTTCCCAGGACAGCATGAGTTAAAAACACAACCTGGTATGTTCTACTTGGTCATCTTTGCCTTAGTCACCTATTTCCTTCCTGCTACAAACAATACAAAATATTCCTTTTGTAAACAATTTGCGAGTTAACTTGATAATTGAACATAACTTTACCAGGACAACATAAGTTAAAAACACAACGTTGTATGTTCTGTTTGGTCATCTCTTCCTTAGTCACCTATTTCCATTTAAATTTTTTCATGCGTAAAACAATGACATTTGCCAAAACAACAAACATTCGCGTTCTACAAGTTAAGATATTTCCACGAAGTCACGCACAAGTCGACTCCGATTCCCCCCCTCCCCCCTTCTCCGACACTGGACAGGACGGGAAATCAATGGGGTAATGCGGGCATTGACAGGGATAATTTTACAGGGATACAAAGAATATTTAAGTGGCAGCAGATCTTAAAAAAAAAAAGTATGTACCTCTAATACACAGAGGAAAAATCTGACTTAATGCTGCGTAAATGCGTACCGACGTGAGTGAGAGAATCAGCCAAAAGCAAATCTGCTAGGCAAGCAGATTTGAGGCAACTTGCGTATAACACGGTAAAATGTTCTACTTCATGTGTTTATCATAGTGATTATAGTGGCCAAAGAGCTGGAAAGCACTGTTCAGTTCCTCCTGGAAAATCCAGCGAGTGAATGTTTCATCGAAATCAGAAGAATGTGGTTGCTATTCAGAGTGCAGTCTTTCATGTTTTCGTAGACTTCCCTTTCGAGTAAAACACCTCTCACACGTTTTGCACTGGTATGGCTTCTCTCCTGTGTGCGCTCTTTCATGGGTTTGTGTATCAGTATTATTGGTACACAACTTGTCACGAGATTTACAATGATTTGGCTTCTCTCCTACGTGGGTTCTTTTGTGTATCAGTAGACTTGCCTTTTGCGTAAACCACTTGTCACATGTTTCGCACTGGTATGGCTTCTCTCCAGTGTGGCATCTTTCATGTACTGTTAGGTTTCCTTTTCGAGTGAACCACTTGTCACAAGCTTTGCACTGGTATGGCTTCTCTCCAGTGTGGGATCTTTCATGTACTCTCAGAGTTGTTTTATGACTAAACCACATGTCACATGTTTTGCACTGGAATGGCTTCTCTCCAGTGTGGGATCTTTCATGTACTGTTAGATTTCCTTTTTGAGCAAACCTCTTGTCACAAGTTTTGCACTGGTATGGCTTCTCTCCAGTGTGGGATCTTTCATGCACCTGTACGTCTCTTTTTTGAGCAAACCACTTGTCACATGTTTTGCACTGGAATGGCTTCTCTCCGGTGTGGGATCTTTCATGTACTGTTAGATTTCCTTTTCGTGAAAACCACTTGTCACAAGTTTTGCACTGGTATGGCTTCTCTCCCGTGTGGGATCTTTCATGCACCTGTAGGTTTCTCTTTTGAGCAAACCACTTGTCACAAGTTTTGCACTGGTATGGCTTCTCTCCAGTGTGAGTTCTTTCATGGACTTGAAGATTTCCGTTTCGAGCAAAACGCCTGTCACACGTTTTACACTTGTATGGCTTCACTCCAGTGTGTGATCTTTCATGTAATTTTAGAATTTCTTTTCGAGTAAAACACTTGTCACAATTTTTACACTGGTGTGGCTTCTCTCCAGTGTGGAATCTCTCATGGACTCGTAAATCTCTTCTTAGATTAAACGACTTATTACATGTTTTGCACTGGTATGGCTTCTCTCCTGTGTGGGTTCTTTCATGTACTGTTAGATTTCCTTTATGAGCAAACCGCTTGTCACAAGAGTTGCACTGGTATGGCTTCTCTCCAGAGTGGGTTCTTTCGTGTACTCGTAGATTTCCTTTTAGTGTAAACCATTTGTCACATGTTTTGCACTGGTATGGCTTTTCTCCAGTGTGGAATCTCTCATGTGCTTCTAGATTTTCTTTCTGAGTAAACCTCTTGTCACAAGATTTGCACTGGTATGGCTTCACTACAGTGTGGTTTTTCTCATGGACTTGTAGATCTCTTTTTTGAATCAACCATTTGTCACAAGTTTTGCAGTGGTATGGTCTCTCTCCAGTGTGGCATCTTTCATGTACTTGTGGATGTTCCTTTTGTGTAAAACACTTGTCACATGTTTTGCATTCAGATGCCTTTTCCACACACCAGTTACCTTCAGGTTTTGTAGATTCGTTGTACATGTCTTTCCACTTTCTGTGTACCTTGTCAGTAATGGACCAATTATTTTTTGTATCTGCAATGTAAGCATCAACTGGAAAACACTCATTGACAGCAAAAGGTACCTACAATGCTAAAGGAAAAGAAAAACATTTATTCAACCAAAGGAGCAAATTTCACAAGGTTTTGCCTTTGAAATGAAATAGGAGTGGATAAAGTTTGAATAGGCAGAAAAATTGGGCAGCATGTTGTGCTAAATTTACTTCAATACTTTTATGGGACAGAAACTTTTATTATATCAATTGCCGTGAACAAAGGTAGTCACAGACGTATAATTGCTGGCCAGTGCCCAAAAGGGCAAAACCCTTATTTAAGTTGGCCCCTACAAAGAAAAGTGCATCAAGAACAAGTCCTTTGACACAGCCTTGTGCACTTACATTGTGTTGGTGATACTAAAAAAAATTTGTATTAATAAACAGCTTTTTGCCTAGTAGAGGTTAGCCCTTTTTCTACAATTATGTGTTACATCTCATCAATGGAACATGGAGATACAGTATTCCAACTGTATAATTTTGCCTGTTCTTCCATTTGAGAAGACAAATCCTCACTATTCTCAAAGCACATTCTAACCCTTTACCTCCCAGATCAAATTTTTAATTCTCCTTACTGTTAATCATACAATTCTTATAAAGCTAGTTCAGAGAATTTAGTGGTACATCAACCAATTAACTCCAAATTGATATTTTTCTTTATTCTCATCACTTACCTGGTTGATATTATATTGATATTGTATGGAGAAATTCTGTCTTGGTCACTCATGGGAGTTGAAGGGTTAAAATACATTTTCCCAACATAATAATCATAGAAACTGATATCATAGCTCAAATTATGTCTGTTTGTCTACATTTCTTTAGAGGAAACTTTCACATATGGCACCAGGTGACAAAGGAACAGCCATCTCAAAAGAAGTTATGTAGGATTTACCAAAATAAGGTTACTCTAAACCTTTGCAGCTCAACTTCAAGCATCACCACTTTATTTGACAACTATTGGAAACAACATGTTATTTGGAAGCATCGGTTTTATCAAAAAGTCTTCCTCATTTAAGATAAACTGTACCTTAAATGAACATGAAAACATTTTAACAGTTAGCAAATGGCAAAGTAAATTTAGAATAAATCAAAACAAACTCTCTTCAGTATTTTCAACTGATAGCAGCAATTCCATCCAATTTGAAGAGAGAAAGCTCAGATGACTGAAACTCGTGAACCTGAGCCACTGAACACAACCAAGGTTCCTGGTACCCTAATGGATTTGACCACCATGCACTGCAAGCATTTCTAAAAAATCCTTAATCCTTTAACTCCCAAGTTCTCATCAGTAATTCTCCTTACTGTCTGCCATACAATTTTCATTATGTTAGCTTGGAGAATTAGCTATCAGATCAATTAGTAATCCCATAATTGATATTTTTCTTTATTCTCATCACTTGTCTGCATGATATTGTATGGATATAGTAAGGAGAAATTCTGTCTTGGTCACTCACAAGAGTTAAAGGGTTAAGAATAGCAACACCATTGAACCATGTGGTAACAAAAAGAGGAAAACCACTCGTCCAATCTATTTTGAGGAATAGAAAAAAAATTCTCTATAACCTGGATAATGTGAATCAACAAAAGACATAGTGCTAGACAACTCTATTTCAAGCTCTTACACAGGATCACAGGATCACAAAACCAAAAACTAACTATTTTGATTTTGATTAACCCTTTAACTCCCAAGATCTCATTTTAGTAATTCTCCCTACTGTCTGCCTTAAAGTACTTATGATTTCAATTGGGAGAATTTGGTAGTGGATCAACTTGTAGTCCCCTGATTGAGTTTCCATCTTTATTCTCCCCACTAGTCAGCTTGGTTCTGTGTTGATGTTGTAAGGAGAAATTCTGTCTTGGTCACTCATGGGAATTAAAGGGTCAACACAACATGTACTTTCTGTAAATTCCATATGACACATATTCATTGCTGAGTCAACATAAAATACTTATACTCCCATGATTGACCAAGACAGAATTTCTGCTTACAATATCAAATACAATATCAACCAGCTAAGTGATGAGAATAAAGAAAAATATCAATTTGGGGATAATTAGTTGATCCAATACTAAATTCTCTAAACTAACACTATAAGAAGTGTATGATTGACAGTAAGGAGAGTTACAAATTTGATCTGGGAGTTAAAGGGTCAACTCTAAGGCTCCATGGAGGTTGATTAGGGTAAAGGCTCTCAAGTTATTTCATAACTCAGCTGCCGATGAAATTCAACCTATGACTACATCCAGGTTGTTATAATGGTCTGCAGACCATAGTCTGTAAAACCAATATTTTCATAGTAGTCTAGGCAAGTCTGAGTTTCGTAGACACATTTAAACACCAGCTTGCACATATGCAAAAAGATTTATCTAATCGTTTTTTTGTTGAAAATAAGTTATTTAAATGGTCTTCTTTCACTGGAGCTTGTTTTTTGGGAAAGATGGTTTATAAAAATTCGCTGTACATTGTGTTTGCTTTCCTGCACCTTTCTGGTTTCTCCAAAATTTTAACTTTTGCATAAGCACGCAATACACTCAGGTGTCAATGGATGAAGGCTCTATATTAATTATTGGGTACGTATCGTTAAATGACTGCATAAGGAGCTTGGGCCCCTCCCGAAAAAATAGCAGACACGGACAATCACACCAGACTTTTAAGTGAGCTGTTTGGGACACTATCATTTTCCATTTCTCCCCAGACTACTAGTATGGCTTATTTCTCATAAATCCATCCTCTTCCTGGCATGTTCACCAGTCAGAGTACTCCAGAACCCAAATTTCGTCCCCGTGAACACATTTCATCATCAATGATTACACCTAGTAAATAAATAAATAATGGTAATAGGACCAAGTGGAGTCCAATTGGGTCTGCAATCATACA